>NC_068376.1:4273122-4453122 GCF_023724105.1 Carassius gibelio | reverse complement strand
ATTTAACGATGTTTAAAGTCGTATGACACCTTACCTTCATCGCCTGCGGTCACACACACAGTCAATAAAGAGAACAGAGTGAGAAAGATCATGGTGACTCTTCTGAACCTGGACAGACGCTGAGAAGAGAAGAGAAGAGGAGCCCGGGGCTGTGTTCTTGTACGTGGAGCGTCCTCCTCTGATTGGTGGAGGTGTGTGAACCGGACAGGTGTGCGGCTCACGCTCCGGACAAACACTGTGCGATTACGTGTCACTCAACACACACGTGTGAAAATGAACCTCACTGCAGAAACACACGACTGTAAAATACCTTAGGAGGAGATTCACAATGCTGGACATCAGAAGATCTCTGCTTCATTTGGCATATTAAGAAATCTTGGTAGCACTTTATTTTACAGTCCTGTTCCTCATGTACATACTATGTACTTATTATAGTAATTACAATAACTATGTAATAACTAGATACTAACCCTGAACCTACCCCTAAACCTAACACTACCCCATGTAGTTACCCTTTATTACCAGAACCTTCTTAGATAAATACACTGTAAGTACACTATAAGTACATGTTAGTACACGTACTGTAAAATAAAGTGCAACCGAAATCTTTTTATTCACATTATCAAGTGCTTCTTTTTTTGGACACTGACTCTCTCCAAATGCACCGTCATGAAAACAGCACTGACCGTGTTTCTAAATGACATTTAAATGAAGACAGTATTTATTACAGCATTAAGTAGAGTATTGGGTAGTAGGGGAGATCAGTGATTATGAGGTTATAATGTGTCTCACGCTGAGATCAACATGGATTTGAAATGTTCTGCATCAGTTTATTGTGCAGATGTGCTCAAATGAGCCAGAACAGATATAAACTCATGAAACAGACGATGAATGCTCAGTATTTGAGCAGAAGAACACAAAGATGTTGAGATGCTTCTCCAGACATCACTCGTGTCGTCTAACACTCATTGACATGCTCAAGATGTGAAACGATCACCTCAGGGATCCGCTGGACGTGTTTGTGTTCTTTTGGTTAAACCGATGTGTTCCAGTTAAACAGGTTCATGTCAGGACAGATTAGGAGTCTCTTCTCACTGCAGGATCCAGATACTCAGGATCTAAAATAGAGCTAATGTTCTGCTCAAAGAACTGTTTTCATAGAGTTATGCAACATTTAACCCCGAGGAAAGATCCGAGGATACAGCAGCGTCTACACTTTCTGGAGAGACATGAAGTCACAAAACTTTCTGCTGAACACTGGGTTTATGGAAAGGACATCGATGTCCATTTATTGACACAAAGTCCAGTCTTCACATGCTCTCAGAATGATCGGAAGTACAAGTTAGGAATCAGGTCATATTTACTATTGGGAAACTGAACATTTTAATAGAAAAGTTTCAAAGTTGGACCGTCAAAGCCTTTAAACATGGCAGATGAGAGATATCACTCGTGACTGTTAAGACATTTGATTTTCTTACAACTTGTATTTATTGTACATAGCAAAAAATAGCATTTATTTGACTGAAACTTCCGATTCTAGATAGCTAATACAGTCGGTCAATGAAAGGAACACTACATTTAAACAAAATCTGGAAGATATTATCTAAATGTCTTCAATAGATTTAGGCCTTAATAAGATTTCCCATAGAAAGAGTCCAGAATGAACCTGACGTCCTCTGATTCTGATTCTTCAGGACAACACGACAAACTCATAATAACGAATTCAGAAGTGGGATGTTCATTCTGATTGCATGTGGAAGCAGCATAAGACAATCTCTCATTAGCTGATCTGCACATGAATCTCTCTGAAAGACCACGAGCACATCTTCAGAGACCGACTGAACACGTGTCACTGCGAAAACAAGACAGCAACAAATGAACAAACACGTGAGAACACTCCAGTATATGTTGATGGGAAGAATGCTAATTATACAGCCACCGTAACAACGCTCAGGACAGCCGATGGGGATTGTGGATTAGAGCTGCTTATTCTTGAATTAGTTCATCTATAACCGTGTGTGTGTGTCGCATCAGGTGTGTTTTTCTCTCAGTGTCAGCTGCTGGGTTTTTAAGTTGCTCAAAGCTAAAAACAGTTGCGAACGGTGCGTCATCTTCACCCCGGCAGACACAGGTCAGAGAAAAGACTGAAAACACTGATCTGAGACCAGAAATGACTCATAAAATCATCACGACCTCACACCACATCTGAGCTTGGGGTAGATGACAAAAGGCGTTTGTTATCACAATCTTATAAATCTGTAGTAGGACAGACACAAAATGCATTTGCAAAAGTGCTGTTTGTTTACTGTTCATTTGATTGGTCTTATAGTTTTTGGTAAAGCATTTAATATAAACCATAAACCTGAATGATGCAGCATGTGCTGAGAATATGAAACTGCTTATCAATCAACTAAATGACTATGTGAATGCAGGTATCTGAACACACATTCATCATATTTCAGCACAGCTCATGGTAATGACACACATGTGGACGTGTTAAACTATGACTGTTTCCACACACGTGTCCTCACCAACACACAGATCTTAAAATACTCCAGGTGTCCCTCGATCTGTTTCTGTGGGATTAGATGAGCGCTATAAAAGAGTCCAGCAGACACACTGGACACGAGCTGGACCTGAGAAACACAGAAGAAGAAGCAGAAACTACAGCAGACGGTAAGAGATTCACCTCACCTGAGACAGAAACACACCTACAGCACCACATACTGAGAAACTCACTACACACACAACACACACACACACACATGAGAGAAGAGGAGAAAACCACAGAAAACTACACAGACAGACTGGACTGATAAAGAGCAGATAGAAAATAAACAATGAGGTGCCTACAGACATTCAGTTAAAGATTAAATAAAGACTCTCTCTACAGGTGCAGTGCAGAAATTACTCCTCAAACTGAGAATCTGGACAGTAGATATTCTACAGTGGAAACCAATTTAGACAAAAACACATATCTGTCAGATTTCAGATTCAGACTATTCTTAATGTGTTTTAGAGCGCTGGGCATTTCCTCGCTGAGATTATGTAAAGAGCTTATTATTCACACTGTCTGTGTATATCACAAGGCAAACAGCTGCTGGTAAATCAACTCATTGTGTAACCGGCAGATTAGGATTAACAAAATCCCAAAATGAGAAGATTAGCAGCAAACGTGTGGAGGACATGAGTAAAGAGCGAGAACGTGATCAGATGAGGAAACAATTAAAGCTCTAATGGAGACAACATACTCACTTTTTAAAGAAAACATTTATGTTTTAGTAAGTGGCAGACATGGACGTCCCAACACCCGCTGAGAAGAGAGGTCCCCCAAGGTTCAAGCAGAGGACCGCTCGCACCTTCAAGAGCAAGGCTCCCAAACCCGGACAGAAAGGCTTCGGAGATGACATCCCTGGAATGGAGGGTCTGGGCACAGGTAAGAGACCGGCTACAAGAGTTTCAGCTCTAGTATAGTTATACAGCGACAATCCTGACAGCTGTCTTTCTCTGGTTTTTGCGCAGACATCACGGTGATCTGCCCCTGGGAAGCTTATGGTGACATGGAGCTTAGTGATCTGGCTAAATATGGGATCGTGTAGCCTCCTGCTCTCTTCCTGAGATCATCCATCAGCCAGTATCACTGAGTATCACTAGTCTATAGAATCGTCCATTTATGCCAAGACTGAACCGACAGCAGATGCTCTCAGGCCAACACACAGAGAAGATGGGATGTGATTAATAGACCGGGGAAAGGACACCGTAGCTCTTTCATCACGAGGTCAGAGGTCTTCACTGGAGCTCTTAGCAGCAGGAATCTATCTCACAGCCAGAAAATATTATCTCTTTCCTAATGTTGTAGAAAAATAAAGAAATATGTTCAAATCAACTCTACTTTTCTGAACTGTAAATATGATTGTGTTTGTGTCAATCGTTGATTTGGCAGTAGAACACAAACATAAACAATTTCCCATAAATCTGTGTGATGATAATTTTCTGTTAAAACCTTTAAACTGGGACCATTATAAGACGATTTAATCCAAGGTTTTCGCTTCATACACTCTTAGGTATGTCCAAATATGAATCACAAACCAAGAAAAGGGTTTTCATAAATATCCATTGGTATTGGTGAAATAAAATTACTAAGCTTTAGCTTTATCCTTATTTCTGTTTTATCATGTGACAGAAAGTCTAAGGACTTCTCGAGCCATATGGTTTACCCATCTAATCTGCAGCCTGTTATGCATCAAACTAAGATTGCTGTTGAGACAAAAAACTATATTCAAATAGATAATGCAGAAGTCAATATTAGAAATAATATTATACCCATTTTAAACACGTTTGACCTGATTCAGCATGTGCATGGACCCACACACAAAGGTGGACACACTCAGATAGGTAGCACTATCTGATCACTTCTGTATTTTCTTTGATATATTGATCTCTGCTACCACTGAATCTAGATCTGTCTCTGTCAGAAGGAGATGCATTAACAAGAACACAAGTGAACTATTTATGGAGGCTATATCTTTAACACCAAGCAGAGTCTGCAGACTCTGTTGATATTCTCCTTGATTCCTTCAACTCAAAAGTTAAGAATGTTATTGATGATATTGCACCAATAATAGTCAGTAAGAAAACAAACAGACAGAAATCAGTTTGGAGAAGATCAACAGCAGTTCAGACTATGAAAAGACAATGCAGAAAAGCAGAGAGGATGTGGAGGAAGACGAAACTTGAAATTCACTATAGCATCTATAAAACCAGCCTTCATGCCTTTAATGTAAAACTAGCCACAGCTAGACAGAACTTCTTCTCAAACCTTATAAACAGTAACTTAAATAACACTCATACTCTTTTTGCCACTGTTGAGAGACTGACAACCCCCCCAAGTCAGATTCCCAGTGAAATGCTCTCAGACAGAAAATGCAAAGCAATGCAATGCAAAGATTTTGGAAGAAATAGTTCAGCACCTTAAATGGTCAACCTGCTATCTTGACACGCTTCCCATATATTTTTTCAAAAGGGTGCTAGACTGTTTAGAAGCCTGTGAACGGCTCGCTTCTTTCTGGGACTTTTTCTGACTCCCTGAAAACTGCTCGTCCTGAAAAATAGCAATGTTGATAACAACATATTGAGCAACTATAGACCAACATCAAATCTTCCTTTTATAGGCAAGATTATTAAAAAAGGTTGTTTTTAATCAACTTAACTACTACTTCAACTCAAATGGATACCTGGACAATTTTCAATCTGGTTTCTGACTGCATCTCAGCACAGAAGGACTGGAAAACTGGGTCGGGCTTTCTGGGATGGTACTCAAATGGTTCAGGTCATACTTAGAAGGGAGAGGCTATTATGTGAGTCTAGGAGAGCACAAGTCTAAGTGGACGTCCATGACATGCGGAGTCCCACAAGGCTCAATTCTTGCACCGCTCTTGTTTAGCCTGTATATGCTTCCACTGAGTCAAATAATGAGAAAGAACCAAATTGCCTACCACAGCTATGCTGATGATACCCAGATTTACCTAGCCTTATCTCAAAATGACTACAGCCCCATTGACTCCCTCTGCCAATGCATTGATGAAATTAATAGTTGGATGTGCCAGAACTTTCTTCAGCTAAACAAGGAAAAAACTGAAGTCATTGGATTTGGATTGTGTTCAAGGTGAATGCATACCTTGACTCTAGGGGTCAAACAACTAAAAATCAAGTCAGGAATCTTGGTGTGATTCTGGAGACAGACCTTAGTTTCAGTAGTCATGTCAAAGCAGTAACTAAATCAGCATACTATCATTTAAAAAACATCGCAAGAATTAGATGTTTTATTTCCAGTCAAGATTTGGAGAAACTAGTACATGCCTTTATCACCAGCAGGGTGGACTATTGTAATGGACTCCTCACCGGCCTTCCCAAAAACACCATTAGACAGCAGAAATATATTGCAGATATGTTCACTTAATATAAGCCTAACAGAGCACTCCAATCACTAGGATCGAGTCAGTTAGAAATACCAAAGGTTCACACAAAACAAGGGGAGTCCGCCTTTAGTTACTATGCTAAATTAACACAGATGTGCTAAAACACTAGTCCCATTTAAATCTAGACTTAAAACTCATCTGTTTAGCTGTTCATTTATTGAATGAGCACTGTGCGATGTCTGAACTGATTGCACTGTATTTTGTTTAATGTTTTTCTATTCTTAGCAGTTTTAATTTATTTTAAATCAATTTAGTTTTTTAAAAAAAGGTTTGATTATTGTGATTATTATTTTTATGATTATTTCAATTCCTTTTATGTAAAGCACTTTGGATTACCATTGTGTATGAAATATGCTATATAAATAAACTAGCCTTGACTAAGCGACCATGATACTTACTGCTGGGTACTTCTTAGAAGGGTTGTTAAAATAATCATCGCTATCTGCTGTAACTCCTATATGAACGTTTTCTAAAATTGTAGAATGTACAAAAATTGAGATGTGCACCGTTTTATTGAAGGTAATTAGTTTACCTTGAATAAATGAAGAAACACTAATATTTAATCATGATAAATATTCCATTATTTAAAATTTGACCTACAGATCTACTGATGCCAATTTCAAATAATATTCCTTTACATCAAGACGAGCATTTCATGAAGACCACAAATTAAGCAGAAGTAACCTTTCACAATGTTCACCTAAAATGATCTGATTTCTCCCTCCATCTACAGTTTTAAAGTAGTCAACAGAAAACAAAGACCCATCGAGTGGCTGTTTTAAAAAAACATTTTATATGGACATTTAGATACAAAATACATCACAAATGGAATCAGAATATGTAGAGAGAGAAAGAGTTGAACTCAAAAACACGGTTACACTGGAAACCAAAGGAGAGTATGTGGAACAGGTATCATATTCATAAGGTGCAAGAATGGAGAATAAAAGAGACGCCATCTTTAACCCTTTACTGTAGGAATGGAGGGGATTTTAACCTTCTCACTCCCTCATCAGAAGACGAGCGTCATGCCAGAAATCAGTTTAATCATAGCAAAGAGCTCCCATTGATCCAGAACGGCACGGAGAAGATCACCTGCTGCAGGAGAAACAGAAAGAGAGAAACCAGCCAATCTTCTCCAAAAGCATCTTTAAAAGCCAGAAGGTCAGAATTTAGGAGCTGAGATCACTTCAATCTCTTATAATACTGTGGAAAGTGTATGCATAGACTGCAAGTACCATTTAAACAAAAAACTAATAAGATAAAGCTGTCTGGTTTAGTGTTCAGACTGTGGTCAGTTTGTCTTTAGGACAGTATCTTAGTGTCAATGAAACACGGCCCTCATCCTCACATTATTCTGAAACTCTAAAATGGTCAAATGTTTCAGTCCTGGGTCCAGATACACTTACACCTAGAATCGACATGATGTCTAGCAAAAAAAAACCTAAACAAAAAACCCTTGAAATGCAGGTGTGTTTTCTTTCACAGATACGGAGAGCGGTCTTGGATCGCAGGAGGAGGACGCTGCCATCCATGTCCAGCTGTTTTGAAATAATTAACAAACCACTTCAAACAATATCAAAAACCTATTCATGTAAATCAAAACAAAAATAAACCAAAGAATAGAATTACAAATACGTTTACACACAAATCAAGAACATGCTTGACTTTTCTTTGGAACCAAAATTCAAAAAGCAAAATACCAATATACTGAAGAAAAGAGGACACACTCCGCAGGAAAGACAAAAATACTGTGTGCTGCTGCTTTAAAAATCAACAAACCTCTTTTGATCCACTTTTCTGAAATTGGGCCGAAAAGTTGCATATTTTACAAAACTACGCTAATAAAAGAGCTTGTCGAAATTCCAAAAGAAGGGCTCTTCAATCCCAAAATCTGAAGGAAAAAAAAGTTGTAAATATTTTGTAGCATAATTTAGATACTTGCTTTAGTCATTATGCCTTTGTTTATCAGTGTGGGTTCAGATGATGTCCAACACACAACCATGAGAAACTAATGACGATAATAATCAATAATAACAATAATAATAACAATAATAATAACAACAATAATGTTTGGTAAAATTTTGTGTCTATTCTAGTTTACTTGCATATAATGACTATTTAATTTTAAAGGTACGCTTCTTGAAATTGGTCTGAACAGAGGTACAGTTTAAAGAACACAAAGCTTTCAGCAAGACGGATGATTATGACACGTCGTCCCGTTGTGTGCGTCACGCTTCAGTGATCGTTACAGCTGCTGGAGTTTCTTTCATCCATGATCTTTCCAGAGAGAGGAAGACCACGGTGGAAGTCTCTCATCACGTGGCTGTATTTGGGATCATAGCATCGTCCTCTCTTACAGAGCTGATGGGATCCACCAATTTCAAGATGATCCTTAAAACGGAGATAAGAGCGGTCCGGACGAAGGTCTATATTTCTTAAAGAATATTGATGATTATTGTAGTGTGAGACAGTGAAGGGTGACGTAAATGTGTTCACTGCAGTCCTGACGCTCGGTGCACATGTAGTTCAATGGCCACTAGAGGCAGTCTAGAGCCGTTACTGCATGCATATGTGCAGAGAGACGAGCCAGAGGAAGAAATGATTCGCTTCTCAGTCAGAGATCTGTTTTCATTTAGTGTTTGACGTCGTCAAGTTTCCTTTAAAAAAAACAAAAACAAAACAAAAAAAATCCACCTTCTCGGATGTACTGGTTGCATTCCTTATTCAATGTTCGTTCGTAACAGACGCATTTCACTTTTTTTCCTTTTTTTTTTTTGTCCAAGAGTGTGATTGGATTTTTCCCTCCGAGGTCAGCAGCTGTTGAAAGTTCAGAGAGACGGTGAATCTGGAAGTGTATTAATATGGTGAGAAGCGGCTGTATCCTCCTCTGTAGAGAGTGGCCTGCGAGAGAGAGGTTTGGTTAGAAAGCGTCTGAGGATCTGAGAGAGTGACGCACAGACGGAGATGAAGCTTACCATCGCACCGACTCCATACGCTGCTGCCGCCGCCGCCGCTGGAGAAGCCGCTAGCGCAGCCGCGTACGGATCTGCTGCGTACATGCGACCGTAGCTGCAAAACAAAGATGTACACGTCTCAGAGAGAAACAACAAAAACAGGCCTGGAAAATCAACCGACTGTGGCCTGAATCAGTCACCTGTCGCTGTAGGCTGCCGCCGCCGCTGCTGCCGCTGCTGTTGGACTCGCTACCGCCGTCGGCTGAGAGTAACGATACGCAGTGTAGCCGCTCTACAGAGACAGCACAACAGTACATCAGCCAGGCCAAGCGGAGAGTTAGCACGGAACAAAAGGACATGAAAACATTCAAGAAAAGCAAACCTAAAATCCATCAACAAGCATTCTGCCACTGATGTTCAGTCAAACATAAACTGCATTCGGAGAACTGTATGCAAGTCTGTTACACACTGTGAGTCTTCCTCAGTGGCAAACAATGCACAATCATGGTAAAGTAGGTCTCTTTTCTCTAATGATTAAGGATCAATGGTTTGTTTGTCAAAGAGGGAGACAATCAGAAACGGGGATCGTGAGTGCATTAGCGTCAGTGTCATCGTCCACCCAAACACACAACCAGGGCTGATCAAACCGATTACTGGTGCCATATTCAGACAGACAGAGAGTGAGATTAGGAGAACATCCACACAACCACACAGACAGCATGCACCCAAACTAGCCCTTCTCTCCTCAGCATTCTACCCTACGGCCAATCAGGAAAAACCTCCCATGATCCCTCACACTCCTGCTAGAGCGCAGCCGCCGAGGAGGAGAGAGAGAGAGAGAGGACAGAGAGACAGAGAGACCGAGACAGAAAGACAGAGAAAGACAGAAAAACAGAGAAAGACCGAAAGACAGAGAAAGACAGAAAAACAGAGAAAGACTGGGACAGAAAGAGACAGAAAGACAGAAAAACAGAGAAAGACAGAAAAACAGAGAAAGACAGGGACAGAAAGAGACAGAAAGACAGAAAAACAGAGAAAGACAGAAAAACAGAGAAAGACAGAAAGAAAGAGACAGAAAGACAGAAAAACAGAGAAAGACAGGGACAGAAAGACCAAGAAAGACAGAAAGACAGAGAAAGACAGAGACAGAAAAACAGAAAAAGACAGAAAGACAGAGACAGAAAAACAGAGAAAGACAGAGACAGAAAAACAGACAGAAAAACAAAGACAGAGACAGAAAGACTGAGAAAGAAAGACGGAGACAGAAAGACCGAGACAGAAAGACCGAGACAGAAAGACCGAGACAGAAAGACAGAGACAGAAAAACAGAGAAAGACAGAGACAGAAAAACAGACAGAAAAACAAAGACAGAGACAGAAAGACTGAGAAAGAAAGACCGAGAAAGAAAGACCGAGACAGACAGACAGAGACAGAAAGAGAAAGATATATATGTGTGTGTATATATATATATATATATATATATATATATATATATATATATATATATATTTATATATATATATATATATATATATATATATATATATATATATATATATATATATATATTTATAAGGATATATATGTATTTTTGTTTTGTTTGTTTCTATTCTGCTATGTACAATGCTTTGGCAATATGTACCTTTGTATGTCATGCCAATAAAGCAATATGAATTGAATTGAAATTGAAAGAGAAAGACAAAGAAAGACATAGAGAGACAGAGACCTACAAGAGAATTAAGTGTGATCACATGCCAACACAGATCGAGTTAACATGCCGAGAAAGACAGAGAAAGAAAGACTGAGAGAAAGACAGAGACAGAAAGAGAGACAGAAAGACAGAGAGACAGGGACAGAAAGACGGAGACAGAAAAACAGAGAAAGACAGAGACAGAAAGACAGAAAGACCAAGAAAGACAGAGACAGAAAGACAGAAAAACAAAGAAAGACAGAGAGACCGAGAAAGACAGAGAGAAAGACAGAGACAGAAAGAGAAAGAAAGATAAAGACAGAGAGAGTGAGCGAGAGATCTACAAGAGAATTAAGTGTGATCACATGCCAACATAGATCGAGTTAACATGCCATAGAGAGAGAGAGACAGGGACTCTGGGAAGGGGACAGACTCAGATCCCAAAACATCCAGAGTCCTTAAAACTATGGTCTCAAATATCAGCGATGCACAACAAAAGACCTGCAGGAAGTCATTCGCTCGAGAAACAGCACCAGAAAATGAATTACACGCTCAGAAGTTTAAATAATCTACCGCTGAGGGCTGGGCGGCGCTATACTTCTGTGTGTTTACTGCAATGCAGTTCAAGTAAACGAGCAAGTGAATGAATGCTTTATGATATTAGTTAGACCGTTTTGGTCTTGTGGTTTACTGAAAGAAAGAAAAAGATGAAGCGTGATCATATAAATGATTTGAAATCAAGTTCCCTGGAAGAAAAACACTATATTATAATAATAATAATAATAAAAAAAAAAAAAAAGAGTCAAATCAGTCAAATAACTGGTCTGTCGGAGGGTCACCCAGCCCTGCCACTGCTGTTCTGGGGCGTGTTCTCTAGTAAGAGTCTCTGCTGCTGCCAAATTTGTCATGCGCTCTGATTCGTTTAGAAGAGAAAATGTGCCGAACTCCCTTCTTTCTCCCCCTTCCGGCCCTCACTCCTGTCAGATTACTGTGAGTTAGTAGGGAAACAGAGACAGCAATCTCACACGATCAGTCTCAAACACAAGTATTAATCAGGAGAGATGCACACTATCCGTCTGTGAGCCTACCTGAGGCATTCTGCTACTAACCAGAGTGTCCTGAAACACTATTCTACAGAGAAAACAGAGAGAGCTATCGTCAACCTGGACACACACACACACACACACACTGAGACACACATGCACACACAGAGCCGTCCGAACCTGCTGATGCCAAACAAATCAAGTGATTCTTTTGATTCCGTTCATCTGATTCATTGGTTTTATACAAACTTAACGAACCAGATTTTAAAGAATGTCTTCAGAACGAAACGGCTCTGCGTGGCTAGTGTTCACACGGTAAAGCACTCGGAAAGAGAGAAGGAAAGAGAGAGGAAGTGAAACCGAGAGACAGGAAGTGTCATACTTACATACAGTTCTGTAGCTCCATAAAACCCATCCTGGTACACCACACTGAGAGACAGAAAAACAAATGACAGCAAAAAGAAAAAGGAGGAAGAATGGGAGAGCAAGGAACATAAGATTGACAAATAAAATCAAAATGGTCAGAGCGCCACCATGTGGTGATCAAAGAGAAGAGCAAAACGAAAGAGGGTGGCAGGAAAGATGAAGACCACAAAAAAAGAGAAAGTGAAAACATTAATTCACACACATGCAGTGCACTTGGTCATAAAACAGGAGAAAAATGCCACTTTAATCCCGTTCAGAATTCACATTTGAACAGCTACGTCAAAGTTTCCCATTAAACGGGTCACACGGCGGGGAAAATGGCATTTTTGTGTCACTGGAGTGACTCTGATTGCATATTTCCATCAGCTGGTGTCAATGTGAGCGGAAGCAGCACACGGTCATGCAGCAATCACACCTGCTGCGTCTGCGTGTGTGTATGTGTGAGTATGTGCGTGTGTGTTACCCAGGGTAGGCCTGTATGGCCGTCTGAGGGACCGCGGCGCGCACCGCTCCGTACACAGGCCGGCCTCGACCCCGCAGGTGATGCGCTCCTCTGAGGGTCGCAGCGGTGGATGCTGCGGCTGCTGCGGCGGCGCTGGTGGGATACGGAAACCCTGGAACTACAGCCAGAGACACCATTGCTGATGAATCATCAAATCATTAGAAATCCCAGAACTTGATGAAATCACGGAGAAGCGCCACACAGCAAGCTTCTGCTACATTAGCTCAACCGAACAGCAACAGCAAACACAAACGCATACGGACTAAAACAAGTTCATCTTCAAAAGAGAAACTCAGAGTAACAAATTCTTTGTGATGAAGAACATCTGTTGTTTCTTGGATGTTTGTGAAACAACACATTTACGGTTCCTCTGAAACTCTAGCACACGAGCTTAGACGAGCTGCTGTGCACCAGATACAGTCAGGTTACAGTGCTGTTTATACCACATGTCATCTCTAAACACACTGTAGTGATGATGCACTGCGACAGCACTCTATACGGTGTTTGTGCTCAGCGTCTCACCTGCGTAGAGCTCCGGTGTGTACATCGCACTCATCATAGGACTCAACTTCCACCCCGCTGAAGACAAACAGAGAGAAGAGTCTCAGATCAGTTAACAACTAACACCTGAACAATACCTGAGGACTGAGGTGAGCTGCTTCTACCGTAGGGCAGCGCGCTGAGGCCTTCTCCGTTAGCATACGGGCTAACCATCTTCTTATTGGTCATCACTCGAGCCGTAGCGTTGTTGACCTGTTCATCAGAGAGAGAACGAGCATCTGATCAGAGACACAGAGAACAGAGCCGTTCTGATCCAAACATCATTCAGTCGCTGAGATTAACATGTGAAGTTCACAAATCACTCCAATCCCAAAATCAAGATTTAAACAGTCATCTAGTAACATTTGATAATCAGTTCTTTGAACTAGGTTTACAGCAGAAATTGTGGACTCATTGATATCCCCTTATATTGCTTCATGCATCATAAAAAACTCCCACTGATTTTCAAACATTCAACACAAAAATCCAGAAATCAATGTGGAAAAGCAAACGAAAAACAGGGCATTCAACTGCTAACATGGAGGAGAGAGATAAACAGAGAGAAACAGATCACACATGACAAAATCAATACACTGTGCACAGCTCTTAGCAAAATCACATTCAGCCAATTACAGTTCATTAACCAGAAACGAGCATATCAGCCAATCAGCAAGCATCAGATGCAGCCTATGAACAAATCCAAATACTCTGCAGCCTAATCCCGCCCCCTCGTGAAAAAACACACATATCAAGAGAGAAGGGGGGGGGGTGTTCAGAAACAGAGGGATGCAGGAAAGAAAAAAAGAGCCAGTCGACATTCAATGAAACCACAAAAACAGGAGAAGAGAGAGAGAGAGAGAGAGAGAGAGAGAGAGAAGAATCCACCCAATCAGAAACATCAAACTCAAAAAGCCATCCAGTTTGTCATGAACAAGTACACCAAAGTGCATCAAATGAAAGGAAGCCTGTGATTGGTTGTTGTCAGACCTTGTGAGGAGTGACGTCGTTTATGGGTGAGAGAGAAAGAGAGTTAGAGAGATGCATATGCTACATGTCACAATAAATGAAATCATGAAGACGGAAAACACCGGCAGGCATCGACACGCTTCTCTCACACGCTGCAAACACACACACACACACACACACACACACACACACACACACAGAGAGAGAGAGAAAGTCCAAAACCAAAGACCAAAACAAGCTAGAGTCGCTCATCCTCACGTGAATATAAGGGCAGAAATATCGTCTGAGGAACAATTTCGATGTGTGTGTGTGTGTGTGTGTGTGTGTAATTAGGGGCGTTTTTGGCTCATAGGCTGTTCAATAGTCAGCAGATATCTGGGCCTGAACTGGTGGAAGCATGAAGATGATGAAGATGATGGAGTGATTAAAACTATCACAGATGAAATGGAAGATGTGTGTTAGGGCCGGGTGCTATGACCATCGCTAGAGAGAGACTTAAAGCCAACGGAGATCTGGACAACACGTGGTGTAACCTTGGGTTAGTGTTTCCAGACCGCATCAGTAAACACTGGGTGACCTGCTGCTAATGAACCGGACTCGTTCTAGAGCCGCGTGTGTTTCGTTCTAGAGCTGCTCGGATGCACGGTTAGCTCCAGGCTAAACGCAGCTAGCGGATCGTAACCTCTCCATGAAGATGCACAATATGATGATGTTACCTTCAATAATCCAATATCTGCCTTCAAATAAGTAAGAAGTTGTGTTGTTCAAATGTGGTTTCCTAATGTGAGATTTAATCATTAAATACCAGGTATTTTTAGGATGCTCTAATGTTGGGTAATATACACCTTCCACACATTTCCATCACACTTCAGCCAAACATGCTGGGGTCAAAGTGTCTGAAGGGGTTGGGTTTTACTGACAGTCCACTGTATGAAGGTGTTTGGGGTATAATACATCACAGTTTACTTTCTCTAGCTCTCCACACTTAAATGAACAAAAGTGTCCTGCAGCACTCACTAGTAAAAATTATATCTGGTGTCTGAATCATTTTTGGTTTGACTGTGTACAGCTACTATATATATCAGCTCTCATCTGATGTTTATATCCGCTCTAAATGCAACTATAATGACATGAAGAAATTAAGATGTCATAGACATCAACATGACTTGTTTCTGTTATTGTTCCTGTTTTATTCCAGTCATTATACCTCCGCAGATGTGACTGTAGAGAGTTAGTGTTCAGTAGCGTGTCACCTCGGTCTGATTACATCACTCTAGCTCTGTCTGCATCATTCATCTGTTAGAACATCTGATCTGCTTTTCATTCTCAGCTTTCGGAGAAAAGGCACTGGCACATGCTTATTCTACACACCACTAACCCACTGGACAAATGAGGAACACATGCGGTTAGTGTGACGCTGGTCGTAACACCCAGCCCTGACGAGAGAAGCACAGGAGAGACACGGAGGGATGGAGAGAGGGATGCATGTGTTAATGATCATGAGAGCGATGGCGAGCGCTGGGGAGGGAGGGAATATCATCTGTCAGTATCTGTGGTCCTGAGCGACTACATTCACATGATGATGATTTGATAAAGCTCTTTCCCCATGCCTCTGATGAACAGTGTGTGAGGACAGACCTCAGCGAGGAGATGCACAACAGACGGAGGATGCGTTCGGCCAAACTTCACCACGAGGACGAGGGCTGCCGTCGTCTCCGCGAGGCCTCTAACGCATCTCTGCTCCTCCGAAAATAACAAGCTAATCAGTGCAAAAGAGCCAGAGAGCAGAGTTTGTAAAGCTGGGGAGGGCTGAGTCTAGATCTCAGGGGTTGAGCTGGTGGATTGATCAGGGATGAAGCCGTACATACACAAACTTACCATGAGCCAGGAAACGTTGTGACCACACGCGAGCAGTTACCGTGGAGACTGACAACAACAACAACAACACACAGAAATCGTCAAGGGAACAGAAAGGAAAAGGAGAAAATGAACAAGAAGAGAAAAACAAACCAAAGAGAAAGCAACAAAACTATGCCAAGAATGAGTGAACAACCAGAGAGAAGAGGAGAGGAACATTCACACGAGAACAAGAACAAGACACATCTTCAGCTGATCAAATCTGTCTGTAGGAGCGCATTCATCTGTGTCACAGAGGAGGAGGAGAAAGGGACGGATGATTAGAGGAGCTCAAACACACACACACACACTATTCACGGGTGTGAAAATGTGACCGACGTGGAAGTACGTCTAAGAGAGCAGTTAGTGAGGCTAACATGCTGAGCTGATGACATCACTCAGGGGAGGGGCCTAGACAGTGACATCAGAGGCATCTCAAACAGACACAGGGACAGGAAGTGATGCAATAGACAGGAAACACAGTGAGTGCAGAGCTGGACAGACAGACTGGCCAGAGAGAGAGAGAGAGAGAGAGAGAGAGAGAGAGAGAGAGAGAGAGAGACATGAGTGAAGAGCTTGATGACTGTGCATCGCTCTCTCCACAGATCTGCTCTCCAGAAAACAAACAAACAAACAAACAAACAAACATTAGGGTGTCATTACATACAACATCATAATATCATGGCAGATAATTCAACTTCTGTTCAAATGATTCAAATCAAAGGCATCCAAAAAGCAAACAAATGAATCTGATTGGGTAATAAAGTGCTGCTGCTGCCCAGATTAACCCGTCTCCTGGCGTCTGATGAATCTGATGTTCTGAAGTGACCAGACTCATGCTGCGCTCCATGCACTAACAGCCACAGACACCAGGGGCGCTGTAGAGCCACGGGGCAGGCATCATGCATCTACACCAGGGCTGCCAAACTCCAGACCCCGCAGTCGAACACTGAGCTGAAGCAGAACGCACGAGCGCTGGCGTGTTGTGGGAGACACTGCATGCAGCTAGTATAACGTGCACGTCTGCAGTTTAGTCTGGAAGTCTAATGAAAAATATCACTGTAAAATGAGATAGATTTATCACAAAAGCCCCTGCTAAATGATTCTTATAATACATTGATATGATTTCAAAAACTTTACTACTACAAAAGCGATCCAGTTTACTTTATTTTTGAACGCTCTGTTAGAAGCATGGCTATAGGGGAAGAACAAATAAGTGTCATGATTAACAAGACATAAATGATAAAATAGTGCATATGTTTTCTGTTTACATTAACAGAAGTCTGAGTCTGAGTGGAATAAATGCCTCTGATTGAGTTATTAAGTGAGTGATGATGTACATCACAGCAGAATAAACCCCGAGAGTCTGTCCTGAAGTGGCTCTTATGATAATGACCAGCTGACGGTGTATTAACCCTAACCTGGTCAAAACGAGATGGATGGGAATTACTGTACTCTTTTATAATCACAGTAATAGAGACGCAGCTGGACTAACACGAGCGGTCAGAAAACATGACCATCAGGAGTTTGACACCCCTGATCTACACACTTAGTCCTGAAACAAACTTCCTGATTCATTTAGAAATAATAGTCACTTCACTTGGGATTATAGTCTGAAGTGACCCAAACACAAAAAAAGAATGAAAAAAAACCAAAAGTGATCCGCCGTCTATGAGAGACAAACACAGACAGCGTCTCTGAGGTCATGCAGGAGTTCAAGACCTAAAACACCCAGAAACCAGCACTGCCACACACACACACACACGGCTCCATGCAGCGCTCGTCCACACACACACACACACACACGCTTCTCCTCGTCTCCCAGAGTCACAGATCAATCTACAAATGCACTGAAAACAAGGAGTACACAAGCATCTGAAAGTGAGCCGCTTTCTCACAGAATGCACACAAATGCCATAAAGATACAACACCAAAGTTGTGAAAGCATTCCGAATCATCAGTCCTCGTGTATCGGGAGAATCAGAGCAAATGTATCATTAACAAAAAAGCCATTCAAACCAGAAGAAACAGAGACAGCATCAAACGCACGCATGTGATTGGCTAACTGTGAGCATGCTCCGTACAAAACAGATCAATGATGAACTATCACATGCTGTTAATAACCAACACTCCAATCCAAAAACAGCCGAGAAACAGACAACACCTCACAGAATCTAAAGTGGACTGCGGTGGAGATGCACCATGCATTGCTAAGCTCACACACACACACACACACACACTTCCCATGATGCAGCACACACAGAAGCCGTTCAGCACACGTTCGGTCAGTAAAGGTGTGAAAGGGACACAAAGAGACTCACCTCGATCTTCCGTCCCTCCACGATGGTCCCGTGGAGACGCTCTCGTGCTTTCTCTGCATCTGCACTGGTCTCAAACGTCACAAAACCAAAACCCTGGACCACGACAGAGAGAGACACACATGAAGCATCGGACCCCCAAACACATCCAGCTTACAGGAACCGTTCACCCCCAAACGATCCCAGAACACAGATGTTTAGCAGAAAGCTGATGACAAATGTTCCAGGGATACTACGAGGATTCTAGATTAAATTAGTTTGAAGAAGCCGGTTCATATTCAAAATCATCTGCAACACCATGTTGTATTCATTCAGAAATGAAGCAAGTGTCTGTCTTTAATTTCAGTTCAGTCACAGAACAACATCACATGACTTTAGAAAAGCCGGAATAAACACGTGTCACATTTAATGATCAGTGTCCCTGCAGCACAGACGCAGTCATCAGAATCACAGGTGTGTATTTGTAAAAACAGACAACAATACACTGTATGAGTCACAATTAGGGCTGGGTATTGTTCAAAATCTTTCGATCCGGTGCCAATTTCGATACCTCAGTTTCGATACTGGTCCCTAACGATACTTTTTTTCGATACCATATGTTTTAAAATCCATTTCAACATCAACACAAAACTTTTATTTTTCACCTTTTATAAAACAAATTCTGGTAACACTTCACACTCAGGATAACATTATTAATACAAATGGTTGTGCTTTTTGGATAGGGGTGTGCCATTCAGGGGCGGACTGGGACCAAAAAGTGGCCCTGGACTTTCTGGCCCACAGCAGCCCACCACATCATAACACAAACGCCCCTGTTTTGATGTCATTTATTAATTTAATATTTAATTAAACAGTTTGGGGATTTTAACCAATATGGCAACTGATCCTCCGTAAAAAAAAAAAAAAAGCAGCTGTTCATTTAGCGACTCCTAGTGAGGGATACATGCTCATCAAGACACAAACAATCCTCTAGAACTCACACTTTGCATTGAGTTATCAGATCCATACAAATCATGCATGAAATTGAAGTTTATAAACTCAAACGATAGCTTCATGTGCTTTACAGATGAACTTGAAGTCTTTATTCATTCGAGATGTTCAATAATAGATAATCTTTGGCTCGGTAATACAAGTTCATGATCCAATTAGTGAACCGATGATTCTTTTGAGTCAATCGTTTAAAATAATAATTTATTTTGTTTAACGAAACCAGTATTTCACAAACTGGATCGATCTGAGGTGCAGAGCTCCACGTCCCGGGGCTATTGTGTTTTCCAGTCTGATGGGCTGTCGTGAACAGTGATGTAAAATTCCTAACTTGATTCGCGTTGTTCACTCGCTTGAAGGGGTGAAACGGATCGTAGCTGATCGTTTGCACTCGTTTCTAAATATTGCTGATTCAAGCGTTTTAAACAATTCGCGCGCGTTCTGAGCATTCTCAGCATCCACTGATCCCTTAATGCTGTTTCTCTTTTGGTAATCTGTGCAGGGTTGTCTTGCCCTGGCAACCAAAAACACACTCCTTTTGTGACATTTGGTGACGCTCTCGCTCTGATCAGTGAAGTCTGTTGTGCTCTCAGTGCTCTGCTATACGGGAGCGCGCTCTTCCGGCAGAAGTGCCTCAGGACCCATATAAGGAAATTCCGCTCCATCTAACGTCACACAGAGCCATACTCGAAAAAAACTTTCCGAAACTTGTGACAAACCGGAAGGAGTATTTTTGGAAAAGAAATACTCCTTCAAACGTACAACTTAATTTTTGAAACTTTGTCCATGTTTATCATGGGAATCCAACTCTTTAACAGTGTAAAAAACTCAGTATGCATGAAATAGCATTTCACCCCCCCTTTAAGTCTCTGCATGGCCTTGCTCCCCCCTACCTCTGTAACCTGCTTCTCCTTTACACCCCAACTCACTCTTTACGATCCGCTGATTCCAGCCTTCTCGTTGTCCCTCGGCATCGCCCAAAATGTGGAACTCTCTCGCCCCATCTCTCCGTTTTGTTAACACTATCTTTGAATTCAAATCCATGCTCAAAACACACCTATTTTCTGAGTGCTATAGTTCTTAGTGTGTTTTTTTCTTCCTCTCTCTCTGCTGGTTGCTGCCCCCATCTCCCCAATTCTCACTTACTATTGTTGTTCTGTCTGCTCTCTTTGTCAATTGCCTTTATTGTTGTTTGTTTATTGTAACGTGTCCTTGAGCTCTGGAAAGGCGCTATATAAATAAAACTTATTATTATTATTATTATTATTATCACATATGTTGCACTTTGCTGACTCGGCATCCACTTTTATAAAGTGTAGCCACACTTTAGACCTTTTTGACATTGTAAAACGCAAACGTTTTGAGAAAAAACAGCTACACTTGTGTTGTGTGACTACGAGTATCTTCAAAAATCCTCCCCGTCAAGTCACATGGTGGTCGACAGCCATTCACGGCGAATTTAGGTCCTTACATGATGCACGTATGCTACAAGCTCATACAGACACAGCCGCTTGGCAAAAGAAAAATAAAAAAATAAAAAAAAGACACGGCCGCTTGGCTTTTGGAACCGAAATTTGGCACCGAAAGATAAATAATTTTTCGATACTCATAGTATCAAAGTTTTTCGTTCGATACCATAAAGGCATCGAAGTTCAGTACCCAGCCCTAGTCACAATTATACATTTCTCTTTTATGACAAAAATCATTAGGATATTAAGTAAGGATCATGTTCCATGAAGATATTTTGTACATTTCTTACCGTAAATGTATCAAAACCTAATGTTTGATTAGTAATATACATTGCTAAGAACTTAATTTGAACAACTTTAAAAGAGGATTTTCTCAATATTTATATTTTTTTCTAAAAACATATACATCAATGGAGAAATGATTTATTATGATTTTTAAATTTAAATGTCCAAAAATGGACCCTTATGACTGGTTTTGTTGTCCAGAATTTCTTGATGTTAGCAGACACTCAGAGCTTTATTTTAAACATCTGCCGTCACACAGAATTACAGTTCTTTGTTACTTTAGTGTAATAACAACATGTAATCAGATCATATTCAAATGCATGATTTTAAAACGGTTCCTTACCTTTGAGCCCCTCTCATTGAAAATGATCTCCACATCCAGAATCTTTCCAAATTGCTAAAACACACAAAGAGAGAGAGAGAGAGAGAGAGAGAGAGAGAGAGAGAGAGAGAATGCTCAACACAAACAAACCCACAGCTGTTTGCGTAATGCCTACAAACTGCTCAATATAAAAGAAGAGCTGCATTTACAACAATCACTTTAACATGCGGTTACACTCTCGGGCACCAGGGGGCAGAACTGGCCCTTAAACACATCATGTTGAGTCTAAAATCATCTGAGGAGTAAACCCTGAAGCCTATGAAGTCTGTAGTACCCCGAACATCTGCCGCAGGTCTGGGTCTCTGAAGCGGAAGGGGATGTTGGAAACATGGAGCCGCTTCGGGGTCCCTTTAGCCTCGGAGGAATCACTGCTGACCGAAGGATTGTAAGCAACCATCTGAAGTTCTGCCTGAGTAGAGCTGTCTGACATCTGAGAGAGAGAGAGAGAGAGAGAGAGACGGGTCTCACCACTCCACAAAATCACACGAGTGAAGACAAAAATCACAGGCGTTTGAGATGATTCATGCGGGGCCACCAAGACCAAAGACTGAGCGACAGGAAGTCGTTCAACACGTTTGTTGTTCCAGCTGCTCAAACGGTGCGAGTGCTCAGATGTCACCATCTGCTCGAGGAGCTTTAGCACTTACTTGAGCGCTGGGGTTAGAGGAGGGGGTGCTGCTGACCCCTGCAGGGGCCTCCGTTTGGCCCCCAAACTCCAGCGCCAGGCCGTTCTGAGGAGGAGGAGGTGGAGGAGGAGGGAAGGAGGAGAACGGAGCCCCGACACCCTCCACAGCTCCCATCGTGTCCTGTGAACCCTGCAGATCAGAGACAGACACAGAGCAGGGTTAATCGACCCGAGATCCAGAGAGAGAGAGACGGCGGAGGAAAGAAACACAGCTCACTTAACAGAGCGACCGCCATCCGAGTGAGAACAGAGGAAAAGTGAAATCAACTGGAATGGAGCGAGAGAGGGGGAGAGAGAGAGAGAGAGACGGTAATGCATTCCTCTCACAGATGACGCCACTAAAAGCCAGAGATATTACATTTCTCTCTTTCTGGTGACAAGTGGACTCAGGCAGCTGTTCAATATTAATGAGGTCCTCCTGCATAATTTAGACACATAAGCTAGCACAGCAGATGACACGCAGAAGAAGCTAGCTAAGAGTTTCTGATCACAGATCCCACATCAGCTACAAAACATGATCCTGAGGACGGGGAAAGCGTGACTGATTACTGCGCTTTGAGTGAATCCAACAGCACATGCAGAAATTATTTTTCACAAGGAAAACATTACATGTGGCATGAAGTAAATGGTCTCTTTTTTTAACATTGTTCCATTATGCACTCACAGTTTATACCAATAAAAAAATAAAAAACTCACATTGAGACAATATAACAAATACAATCCATGTTATTCTTGTGTTGCAGTAAAGGAAGTTAGTTTTTTTAATAGAACAAACATTGGTTGATTGGTATATATCGGCCTATATTTGGCATTTTTTTGTAATTAATGCATCGGCCGAAGTTTTTCTGCTAGTCATAAAAAGGCAAACATTATAATACTTTCTCGTTTGCCGTCAGCACGTACCATGGCTTTATTTGAAAAATATGATTCCCAATGAACACAAACTTCCCAGAATACTGAGTGCCCTGTTAGTGACAGGGTTTACTTTTTAATTATATTTTTATTAAACGTATTTATTTGTGAAAAATACTCTGTCATTTAAACTGTTTATTTAACACATTTATTTCCATTGTCAAATGACTTAAAATTTCTTAAATATTAAAATAAAAAAAATCGTCCCTCTGCTTTCCAAGATACCGGCATCAGCGGTCAAAAGCAGAATAGGGAAGTCGTGGCCTAATGGTTAGAGGGTTGGACTCCCAATCGAAGGGTTGTGAGTTCTAGTCTCGGGCCGGCAGGAATTGTAGGTAGGTAGGGTGAAGCATGTACAGTTCTCTCTCCACCTTCAATATCATGAATTAGGTGCCCTTGAGCAAGGCATCAAACCCCCAACTGCTCCCCGGGCGCCGCAACATACATGATGCCCACTGCTCCGTGTGTGTGCTCACAGTGTGTGTGTGTGTGTGTGTGTGTGTGTGTGTGTTCACTGCTCTGTGTGTGTGCACTTCGGATGGGTTAAATGCAGAGCACAAATTCTGAGTATGGGTCACTATACTTGGCTGAATTTCACTTCACACTTTTCTATTTTAGAATAGTCTACCAGGATGTGCTTAAAAGTTAAAAAAGGCTTCATTTTCTTCATGCAAAAAGATATATATAAAATAATCATTTTATTTTGTGGTGAAATGTTTTTTCGTGAGATTCAGCCATTGATAAGACTCTGAGAACCAGTGATCTGAGAAACACACGTCACATCTCTGCAGAGAGAAACAGACTGAAGAGAGTCATCCCTCGCTTCTGAGAGAGAGAGAGAGAGTGAGAGAGAGAGAGAGCGAGAGAGAGAGAGAGAGAGAGAGAGAGAGAGAGAGAGAGGGGAAGACACTGTTCTGTCAAGTGTGCATTCCTCCTCCAGCATCTCTTCCCTACATGGCAGCAGGATGAGAACAGAGAGAGAGAGAGAGAGAGACACAGTCTGGTATTTATAGCTCTGAGATCTTCCCGTTAACCACAGGAACATTAATGAGCTACATTTCAGAATTTATCAGCAGTATCCTCTCAATACTTGTCATTTCCACTTCCTCAATCATTATGAATCAGCTGTTCATTCAGACTGAAGTGCTGGAGTCTCAGATGTTATGTTGACTCACACTGGCGCGGTCACTTCTGCACGACGCAGTGAAGCGTGATCGGTCTTGTACTAACCTCACACTGCATGGACCGTAGTTTATTGATTCTCATGACAGCGATGCGTCTCACAGAATCAAAGACTGAAGCGATTCCCTTCAGTTGCACTAGAGGCCTTATTAATCCATATCTCTGTGATCGTCAGTCGGAGAGAGGAGTGTGTGTTCAGCCGAGCGAGGGCAGCTTTAGTTACGGGTCAGCTAGCATCTGTCTAACGTGCAGCTGTGCCACGGGTCGCCCGTCTACTGTAGCGATCACAGACGTTACAGGAGAATCATTCAGCGAGGGATCACATCACTCAATAGTGCTACATTAAAACATACTTAGAATATTTTTCAAATATCTTTTTCAGACTGATTTAAAGCGCCTTTATGGCACCACCTTTAATTGCAGAAACATGATCCTAACGAACAGTTTTTATCCCCTCAGACCTGTTAATATTGTTAACTAAAACTGTTAAAAATGGTTTTCATTATTTGAAATAAAGCTAAGTAAAATTAAATACAAACACTGAATACAAACTTGAATGAAAATAAGAAATTTTGGCAAATAATAATAATAAACCACACGTGATATTTAATCTTTCACATGGAGCAGCATTTACTACACAGAGCCACTGTTCACGGACAAGCCACTGATGATTATATTTTGCATGTTTTGCGCAGAACAGCACTTGTGGTGTTGTGTTGTCAAATAAATGTAAGTACTGCGCTCCCTGCCGAGTCCTTGTGATCGCGAATCATGAAAGTGAAAGTAAAATGAGAGAGTGCAATTCAAACCCGGTTTCAATAGCGGCTCTCTAATGCCCCAAATAAGATACAGCCTATACTTACCCAACCATATAATTGCGAGAAAAAGTATTGAAATATTTTTTTATCCTCCCATCGTGAGGCTATATTTCATTTCCTTTCTGAAGACTGAAATAGGACGCCAACCCTATTATAGAACTATGATTGTGTAATTGTCACTTAAATCTGAATCATGTTCAAATTGTTTGTCATAAAGCAACATCTCAGGAATATCCAAATATAACTTCCTGTTATGAAACAGGACATCATTTCAAACATGTCCACTGTAGAGGACACCAGGACTAAAAGCATTTTATTATGCATTTTGGGAGACATAATTGAAAAGGAAAATAAATATCAATATTCTTATGAAATATTAAATATTATTATGAAAATCTGGCCAATTATTACTCCCATTATGATAAGACTTTATTTAAACATGCTGTCCCAACAGCACAATAATATGTAAATTAGATACAGTGTATAGATGTGCTGTGTTTAATGGGAAACCCAGTTTATGGGAATTTTTACACATATAGCATAAATCAAAACTGTCAAATCATTGTTATATATTTTTATTATCATCCTTAAAGTATGTCATAAAAAAAAATATATATATATTATATATATTTCCATTTTTTCCCCTCATGCTCTAAACTATGCAATGACATGAAATAAAATGCTAAAATTCACAAATCATCTTTTTTCTGGGTCTCAGGAGGATACACTAAATACATAATACTGTGTTACAGAGTCTTGCATGACGGCTGCTGGGTGAGCGGACGGGTCACACTCCGCTCTCGGTCAGCAGCGTCACACACACTGGACACGCCCACAGCCGCTGCTGATTGGTCAGCTGTAACCTGACCTCAGGCTTCTCTCTCTTCAGGGGGTGTGCCTGTTCCTTCTGCCCCGACCAATCAGAGTCCAGCAGCGCCCAGCATGGGTCCAAAGGTTCATGGGTCTAAATAAAGCGCTGCAAACACTGATGTTTGAGAGACAAACATTCACTCGGTGTGTGTGTGTGTGTATTTCTCTCACACATGTGTCTTCTTCAGAAACGAGTTGATCTAGTTTAGAAAGACGACTGCTCTATTGCTCTAAACACACAAACTCATCAGTCTCGGAGCAGAACCAGAGACTGTTCTCCAGCGCAGCGTCAGCGCTGAACTCTCACACCCAGGAACCAACCCAAGAAAAGCAAACAACAGCATGACTGACGTCTCTGTTCCAGCTCACGGTTTATACTGTGCTCGGCATGAATCGCCTGTGTGTTGATGTCATTAAAGCCTCACGTGTGGAGGTGATGAGTGTCTGAGACGTGTGTACAGTAAGAGCAGTGATGTGTAATAAAATCAGCTCTCAGTATCAGCACTGGGGCATCTCTAGCATCTTCTTTACTCTCATGTTCAAGATCAACTCGTCCTGTGTCTTCTGTGTGCGGTCACCTGAGATCATGCACAGGCTACACAAACATTCATAGAGACGCAAGCTATCTTAGGGTTTCTGTGAACGTCATGTAAAAACAACACGATCTGTCCTCATGTAGGGGTGTGTGTGTGTGTGTGTGTGTGTGTTTCAGGGTGAATGCAGAGCTCTATTCCTCTGCAGGACCAGCGCAGCGGAGCGTGAATCATGAGGACAGGTAAGAGTCTCTCCCTCGCTGCAGGGGTTCAGCATACTTCAGCTAGTCTCTGTCTCTTCTCCTCACTTTCACCTTCACAAATCTATTTCCCCACCCCTCCCCCCTCATCCCAATCCCATTCCTGCTGTTAAAGGAAAACCCGGAGAAAACAGCTGCTCGAGCCCTCGGGAAACAGCAGGAGAGAGAGACAGATTCCACGGTACAAGACAGACAGCTTTGGACTAATAAAAGACTGACTTGTATCGCAGCACGTTAATCCTGACGCCGCGCGTGTGTGTGTGTGTGTGTGTGAGACAGATGTGAAGACAGACAGACAGATGAAGAACAACTGCTCGAGAACACCTGGTGCCTTCAGTCAAGAGAGACAGCTGGAGACACACCAGAGCCTCCTCACCTCAGCCTCAGCACGCTCAGAGGAACCTGCTTCACACACACACTGACACACACAAACACACACTCTGAAACACTCACACACACACACACTCTGACACACACACACACACACTGACACACACACACACACACACTCTGACACACACAAACACACACTCTGACACACACACACACACACACACACTCTGACACACACACACACACTGACACACACATACATACACACACACACACACTGAAGGTGTCGTCTGCAGCTGCATATTCTATTATTTCTAAAATAACATTTATGCATTTAGCAGAATGGGGTTTACTTATGCTTGCGCTCTCTCTCTCACACACACTCTGACACACACACACACACACGTGCACCAGTGCATCAGGCTGGATGTGTCCATGCAGGAAACACAGAAACATGAATGATTGAAGACTCACCGGCCGCACAGGAGGGTAACAGACTCCCATCATCCTCCTGAACACCGCAGCGAGAGACAGACACAGCAGCACTTCCTGTCTTCAGACGAGCTCCTGACACACTCACACACTTCAGGATCTCCCTCGCTCGCTCGCTCGCTGCCCTCCTGTATCTCTCTCTCACTCTCGCTTGCTCCCTCCCTCTCTCTGTGTCTCTCTCTCTCTCTCCCTCGCTCGCTCCCTCGTTCCCTTGCTCTCTCTCTCGTGTGTTCAGCTCTTCTATCTCTCCTCTTATATCACTCACTCGTTCTCCCTCCCTCTCTCTCTCTCTCTCTCTCTCTCTCTCTCTCTCTCTCTGTGTCTCCAGCTCTTCTATCTCTCCTCTAATATCTCTCACTCGTTCTCCCTCTCTCTCTCTCTCTCTCTCTCTCTGCACTTATTCTGAAAACAAACTAAATTTCTTAATTCTTTCTTGATTTTTTTTGTTGCCTGATTAAAAATCTAAAAACTGAAAATACTCATTTCTTCTGTGTTAGTTAGCGATTAGCCAGCTAAACTAGCGTTCCCGGAGCAAGTTTACACATGTCAAATCACAGCAAAAGGAATTTCACGTTCTCAGGACGAAAATCATCAGCATAATATTCCATTTACTTCAATTTAATCTTCAAATCCTAGAACGTTCAACAGCCTTCATCATAAGAAAATACCATACGATTCTGATATATTACAAATAATGATATTTACAGACATTAAATTGTGCGCTAAACCTGAACACAGAGCAGATGTGAAGCTCAGTCAAACGCTGCTGATAAGTGGATAGAGAGACGGATGGAGGGATTACAGAGAGAAAGAGAAGATAAAGAGTGAGATTAACTACACCAACTGAACACACACACACACACACACACACACACACACTCTGTACAGCTGCTGTAATCTATGCTGCTAATCTAAACACTCCTCGTGTGTGTGTTCCTCTCAGTGTAACAGATTCTTAACAATACTCAGATTTATTCGCAGATCTAGTGTTATACTGGTGTGGAAGAGTTATTAAATGTGATGCACAGGACGCTTTGGTGTGTTCTGGAGAATCCTGGAGGTCTGATGTACAGAAAGAGCGCTGAGTGACCGGTGACCTCCTCGAGTGGACATCAGCGCGTCTGTGTGACGCCAGAATAAGATTCACGCTCACATTTACATTCATTATCACCCGAGCAATCCAGAACACTGAAGCAGCAGGTCTGAGAATAATGAAGACTTTAATTAAACCTCAATTACTGGACAGAGAGAAGCACCACACGGCCTGGTGACCTCAGAGGAGACCGGACACCACTGAAGCATCTCAGCCACGGTCAGAACCCAGAGTCCAGCCTGACGCCGCTCCATCGTTTGCTCTCGAGATACAGAGAACACAGAACATGCAGCTCTTATCTGAACCCAGAGATGAGGACAACAGAAGAAATCATTTAAAGCCATTTAATACGAAATCTTATATTCTTATATTCCTCCCGCTTCATCTGCTATCCTGGTTTATTTTGACTGAGCTTAAGAGCAGTGCATTATGGGATTGCCTTCACATGTGTTTGTGTCGGAGCATTAATTGGGCTCCAGGGTTGATTGGTGTGTAATCAGATTAGCGGTGGTCCGTCAGGG
Organism: Carassius gibelio; assembly: GCF_023724105.1. Lineage (NCBI taxonomy): Eukaryota > Metazoa > Chordata > Actinopteri > Cypriniformes > Cyprinidae > Carassius > Carassius gibelio. The sequence goes on along the minus strand of NC_068376.1, from coordinate 4,423,987 downwards.
GTCAAGCCCAGCTATTGTCTACACATTAAAGCAAGAAGAAGAGCAGCACACTGTTGAGAACACTCTCTCCGAGCCTCCTGCAGTCTTCTGAGGGAACACTCAGCAGTGCACACTACAGTCATCACACTGGTCTCATCTGCAGTGGTGTGTTCACACTTCACAAGAAACAAACCCGATCCACAGAGTCATGCAGGGTTTATGATCACTCTTTCAGTAATACTTCAGAGCTTCTTCTGCATTATTATTAATAACGGTGATGTAACAAAACAAGACATTACTGGAATAAATCAGCCCAGGATTAGTAAATTAAAGACTGTGTATGTTAAAATCTGTCAACACAGTTGAACTTTACAATTAAATCTTTGTATTTTTACTTATATTCACACTTATTAATTTAGCAGATGCTTTATCTGTTTCTTCATGTCACACAAATGGAAAAACCTTCATGGTCCTAAAAACTTGAAGTGATGGCCAGTGTTCAGAACACAGCGTCATTCTCTTGGGTTTGGGGTGAAATAGGAGCTGGATGTGTGTTTGACAGACTGAAGGTGTGTGTGTGAGTGTGTGTTCTGCTGAAATCTGAGGAGCAGCTCAGACCAGCACTAAATACAGAGAGAAACATCTGGAGAACATGTGTGTGAGAAACAGACAAGAGAGACAATGAGTCACTGAGGAGCCCTCCGCCTCCCCGTCATGTGCCTCGTCTCCTTCAGGACCGCCAACACACACACACACACAGAGAGAGAGAGAGAGAGACACACACACACAAACATATACAGAGAGAGAGAGAGACACACACACACACACACACACACACACAGAGAGAGAGAGACACACACACACACACAGAGAGAGAGAGACACACACACACACACAGAGAGAGAGAGAGAGAGACACACACACACAAACATATACAGAGAGAGAGAGACACACACACACACACACACACACACACACACACACACACACACAGACAGAGCAGTGTCTCACTGGAAGCACAGATCTTCTAAGAGCGGAAACTATGATTCCTTCAATCTCTCTGACCTGTAACTTCCTGTTAAAGAAGAAGAAGAAGAACCTGAACAGATGGAGCTGAAGGAGGAGGAGGAGAAAGTGTGTTACTGCAGAACGCATTTAAGATGGAGGTCTGGCGTCCTGACATCAGTCGTGTGTGTGTGTGTGTGTGTGTGTGTGAGAGGGAGACTCATGAGGTAGTGAAAAAACTAAGACCAAGAAAATGAAAAACACATTGCTCAACACACTCAAAGAAATGAAGCTCTTTCAGAAGGACACTGAAGCAAATGCTCTGAAGGGAATAAACTCGAGACACACACACACACACACACTCGGGAAAAACTGCATTCTCAGCACTACAGCTGGAGGGAGCGTCTTTTTATATCGAGCTTTTATAACGACAGACATCTGAAGGAAACTCGCTCCTGCATTAATGCCACGCTTGTGTGAAGATCCTGTCTCTGAACACAGCAAAACAAAGAGCAGAGATGAAGATACACCAACACACTGAGAGACCATCACAACACAACACACACAGCTCCTGCTCGCTCTCTCTCTCTCTCTCTCTCTCTCTCTCTCTATCTCTGTGCACCTCCTCACCATCGCTCGACACCAGTAATGTGCTCCGGTTCTGACACAAACCAGAGAGACACGTGCGCTCGCTCTATTGTCTACCGCAATCACCATCACACCCCCATTTTACTGCTCTGCTCAGGGGTCAAAGTTCAAAGTTGCCATGGTAACATGTGTGTGCAATCTCATAAGGGTAATTACTGGAGACGTGGGGTAAGTAGGGCACGGTACAGCGTGATGAGAACATGAGTGACCCGACCGAGGATATTCAACAACCACAGATCTGAGCCTGATGTCAAAATGCAAAGGCTTATCTCCAAATCTCCAATCAGTGTGTGTGTGTGTGTGTGTGTGTGTGACCCCCCTCCCAGCAGCGCACGTCAGGATAAATGAGAGATCAGAGACTAATGCCACTCTGAAACAAGTGTAGATCTCTTTAGCACAACAAAAAGCCTCTTTACTGTCAGTGATACAGCAAATCCTCTTCTGTGTGTGTGTGTGTGTGTGTGTGTGTGTGAGGACTGATGTGATTTAAACCACTGTCGCTAGAGGAGTGAACAGAGCACCTCAGCTCAATGAGTTCCTGCACTCTCTGACCAATGATGTTTGATTCACAACAAATATAAAAATAGCGTAGCATGAACTGAAGCAGAAACGCTGAAGCAGGGAGCCAGTATTCCTCTCTTTCAGACGCGTGTGTTCACACACACTTCAATCCTTTCATTTGCTCCGTCTCTGCTCTTCAGAAATGCATGGTTTGATTCCCGCGGCCCCCACTCATCCCAGCCCTGCTGCAGGCTATTTCCAGACTCTCTCCAGAACATCAATACCTTTTTTGGACTGCACCAGCGAGAACACACACACACACACACACACACACACACACATCTGCTGGTCTAAAGCCATCATGGAGCAGTTAAAAAGAAACCGTGAGCCATTAGAGTCCATGAAGCACTTTAGATGACTTACTGGAGAATGAACAGATAGAGAGAGAGAGAGAGAGAGAGAGAGAGAGAGAGAGAGGGAGAAGAGCTGAAGTGAGGGATGAGATCACAGAGGGTGAGGATCGGAGCAGAGGTGCTCGTGGAGGAGGAGGAGGATGGAAAAGTACCGCAGGATGGAGAGGAGATTGGTTCATGATTCAGAAACATTTAGCAGCAGCGGGAGAGAAAGAGAGAAGTTGAACCCGCTCATGTAACGTTCTCCGGGTCACGATCAGACCCGAGAGCCCCCAGCGTCACAAGCGTCATATAGAATGGTGGTTTTAACGCTTACCTGTCCGGTGTCCTCGGTACCGTCCATCCGCGCTCGTTTGCATTCAGCCCCGTCGGACTCCCCCGCCGCCAAGCCGCCCTCCGGCTCCGGATCCCCGCGCTTCATCCCCCGAGCCGCCGCCGAACCGGAGTCCAGATCCCGGTCGTGCTCCAGGATCCCGTGGCTCACGGGCAGCATCACAGATGCGACGTCGGTCGACATTAACATTGAAGAGGGCCGCAGATGTTGCGTATGAAGAGCGAATAACGAAGACGAGGAGTTCTGCAGAGGATCAGAACCGACGCTCGTCTGACGCGTGGAAACCCGTTACAATGTGACGCGCGCGTGCCGCATAAAGGCCTTTGAAGAGTAGCGAGTATCTGAGGCCTGGGCGCGAACAACAGACTCGAACCCGAGCAGAAACACAAACGAGCTTCGGAGCGGAACGGAAAACGGTGGGAGACCGAGTGTAGCGCGTGGAGGACGAACGCGAAGGAAACGCGTAATGCGTCTGAAGGTCTCGGATCTCAAACGCTCTTCCACCAAATAAAACACAAAACCGTCAAGTTCGCCTTTAAAAACAGGCGTCGCAGAAAACGGCGAGAGAAACGCGATGCATCATTCCAGTCCTTCGACAGATTCAAGAGATTCCTAAAACAAAGGAGTGGCGTGGAGCTGCTGCTGCTTTGCTTTGCTTTCCTTTCTTCTCTCTCTCTCTCTCTCTCTCTATGGATTCTTGCGGCGGAGAGGAAACGCACGCGCACACGCGCCCCTCCTCTCCGGTTTCCTCGCGCTCTCGCTGCTTTATTCTTGCTGCAGTTTCCCGTTTTCCCCGGTTGAACACGAAGCGCTTTAAGCGTTTAACACGGGGACGAGATGCGTCTGACTAGATGTGTATTTTTATACTCTCGGCGTTTTTTCTTTGCTTGAACCCGCGATGCTACACCGGGAAACGCCAACATGTAACGAGCCGATAATTAGCGTTCCGTTCGGAGAAAACCAGACGCGTCTTTAGGAGCTGGACGCCCGAGTGTGCTGGATCCGCTCATACTGACGTGTCGATCCGAGCAGATGATCAGAGCTCGCGCACAGTTATTGATTATGATTGATTATGATTGATTATGCGGTTCCTGCGCGGTTCGGTGTGTTCCTGCTGGATTCGCGGTGGAACGTGACACCGAGGCGCGTCTGTGGCGTGCGCGCGACATCTGGCGGCCACGCGCTGCCACGACACGAACATCAGACCGTCTCACGCGCTCTTCATGAAGTCTGTTCTGGATTGGTCACAGTTTAGGAGTAAGCGGGCAAAATGAGATTGATTTACATTTCAAAGAAAATATGAGCATCTGATTGAAAATCTGTATCGGTTTCTTTCTTGTGTGATGAACTCACACTCGCTTAAAGAGGGAAACACTGACCCCACTTCAGATCTCTTGAGATGAAATGAAACTGGACTTCTATAAATCTACACTGTGAGAAATATTCACTGTGTGACAACTAGCCCCGGTCCCCCACATTCTAGAGACTTTCCTGTTGTGATGCACTGACACATATTGATCTGAACAGAGCAATATTGATAAGAACAGCTAATATTGTAGCTCTGGTTTACTCTCACAAGCCTAATGCTCATATGGAAGTATATACTTATTTCTTCTAACAAAATCCCTCTGTCATCTAAACTTGCAAAGCTCACTCAGTTGCTTCTGAGAGCTAGCGATGCTCAGTTTTCTACCAATGCAAAAAAAAAAAGGTCTAATTTCTCTTCTGCTCACCAAGCCTGAATTTATTTGATCAGAAATATAGTAAAAACTGTAAAACAGTGAAATATTATTCTAATGTAATCATCTGTTTTCTGTGTGAATCTGTGTTAAAGTGTAATGTATTTCTGTGATGCTCCGCTGTATTTTCAGCATCATTCCTCCAGTCTTCAGTGTCACATGATCTTCAGAAATCAGAATAATATGATGATTTACTGCTCAAAAAACATTTCTGATTATTATCAATGTTGAACACAGCTGAGGATAATTTTTTTCAGGTTTCTTTGATGAATAGAAAGTTCAGAAGAACAGCATTTATCTGAAATATATATGTTCTTGTAATATTATACATGTCTTTATAATCACTTTTAATAAATTTAAAGTAAATTTCTTCAAAAAGTAAGAGATGTAAATTATACCGACTCCAAGCTTTTGAATGACATATGTATAATATTACAAAAGCTTTTTATTTCTGATAGAAAATGCTGATCTTTGGATCTTTCTGTTAGATATTTTTTAAGGTTAAAATGAAACCTGGACTGGTAGTGTCCCTATATATCACACTCATATCTTGTTTTGGATAAGAATAAAACATCAGGTCTGACAATATTGTGTCTTTATTTTATTCAAATCTATCTTTATTCACATTGGCTCGTGGAAAACTTGCTTCATCTTCATCCTCTCCGTCCTGGACGTCTATTTCAGTTTATCTGTTATTAGCTCTAAAAGTCAAATTCAACAGATAAATCTACAGGAACAGGTTGTGTGATGCGTCGTCTTATGAACAAAACCACAACAAAGTCAGAAAATACAGCCTTGACAGCATTAAACACATCAATTTACCCTGCTGAATAAACCAGCATAAGCTAAAGACACATGTCTGTGTCCTCTTATTCTTCCCTTCTGAACTATAGCAGCTGAATTTGTGTAAATACTCTGATTTATCTTCTGATTTATCTTCTGATTTATCTTCTGATTTATCTTCTGATTTATCTTCTGATTTAACACCGGTTGGCATAAGAGGAGGTGCATCTTTAAGAAATACTTCAATGAAATTATTTTTGTGTGCTGCAGAAGCTACTGAACCTATTTACTTTACTAAAGCAAAAGAAAATGTACTATAACAAATGGTTAGTAAATCTCTGTGGCAGAATTACAGCGCCACACACTGGTCTGGCATTAACACTACATCTGTTCAGTAGTTTCAGATATTTCTGATGACGCAGTGTTAAAGTCTTTGTAGAACAGAGAAAGCTCTGGCTTCATGTGGATGTCTCTTCTGCTCAACATTGCTACACTCATTTAATAAAAAAACACAGTAAAAATGTGAAATATGTGAATAACTGAAGTGTAATTTATTTCTGTGATGCACAGCTGTATTTTCAGCATCATTCCTCCAGTCTTCAGTGTCACATGATCTTCAGAAATCATGAAAATATGATGATTTACTGCTCGAGAAACATTTCTGATTATTATCAATGTTGAATCAACTTTTATTTATTTATTTATTTATTTATTTTCATTTTGGAGTAAGATTTCTTTTTCTCAATAAATGTATTCGTTTATTAATTGGGGAAGTGGCCTAATGGTTAGAGGGTTGGACTCCCAATCGAAGGGTTGTGAGTTCGAGTCTCGGGCCGGCAGGAATTGTGGGTGGGGGGGAGTGCATGTACAGTTCTCTCTCCACCTTCAATACCACGACTTAGGTATGGCGGGTGGAATGTGACAGGATTACCTGCCGAAGTCGACAGTCGTGTACTTTTGCGTGTCATAAGAGTACGTCGCCTCAACAGACGCGTGACAAGTACGCCGCCTCAACAGACGCGTGATCAGTACGCCGCCTCAACAGACGCGTGATCAGTACGCCGCCTCAACAGACGCGTGATCAGTACGCCGCCTCAACTGACGTCACCTCAACAGACGCGTGATAAGTAAACCGCCTCAACTGACTGTGACACAAAATACCTCAAATAGAGTTAAATTAAATAATTTTTTGGTTTTACATTATTTTACTACAAATTATACACCATCAACAGAGCTGAAAATTAGTTGTATTTTCACAATAACATCAACATAAATTCACACACATTAATTATTAAACATTATTCTGATTTGTGCCATTCTGAGGTTTTACTTTTGATATATTGGTTATGTTAATAATTTTACTTAACACTCTGTTACGGTTCTCAGTTTGTCCTGTTTTCAGAGTCATGTCGACCATAAAATGTGCATATCAACCATTGAGCTAAATAATTTTGGTCAATAGAAGGTAATGAAAAGGTATTTTAATAAAATTGTTAAAGAAGTGTATTAAAAATTCAGGTGCATTTTGAAACACTTTAAATTGGGCTGTCACTAACGATTATTTTGTTAAATGAGCAATCTACTGATGATTTTTTTTTTTTTTTTGTAATACAGAAAAGACTTGAAATATTTGCTTAAACTGTAAATCTTTAAAAGTAGACTTAAAATATCTGTAACTATGAGGCAATAATTGGTTTAAATAAAACATTAAAAGCGAGTAATCATATGGTTTCACTGAACACTGTTAAAAAACATAAAGGAATGTTCATCTAAACAATAAACGTATGTACAATATGTAATGTAAATGCCTATAGAGGGCGCCAGCAGCCTAAGACGCAAATATTTAGCATGTCCCTTAAATATGTAACTTTTGGCCTGTAGGATAAACAATGATTTCACTAAAATTTAACATTTAATATACAACTAATTTTTCAGTTTTATGGCATCCCTTTTCCAGTTACATTTTTTTTCCGTCTTTTTGCAATTGACATTATTTCAAGCCACTGTTTGTACTGCTTGCTCATTTTCAGAAATAAAAGTACAATTAGTAATGATAAATCAGCATTGCTGTGTTATTGTATGTTGTGAGAAGTTTTCTGTGTCTTAAATTCATTAATGACAAACGCATTTGAAGTTTTGGGTTATTACAATACTAATCTAAAAATGTGAATAAAATTCAGAGTACATTTTGATTGGTATCAAACATTTAATTTGAAGACTTAAAAGACAACGTCAAACATTTCGAATTCAACAGAAAAAAAAAAAAAGAACAAGTATATATATATGTATAAAAAACAGAACAAGCCTTTTGATGACAATGCCTTTTATATATATATATATATATATATATATATATATAAAAAACAGAACAAGCCTTATATATATATATATATATATATATATATATATATATATATAAAAAGGCATTGTCATCAAAAACATCCTAATATTTCAACATGAACAACCAAAATAAAAAAAAACTTCAGGCTAGACCAAAATGTGGGGACTGTACAATGCCCAAAATCATGTGGCTGCTGAAGCTATCATACGTGGCGTGTACTGGGAGCCTCAGAATTAGTCCACACGTATTTGCCTCTGGAAAAACTCTCTTCACACCGTTTACTGGGTCATGAAGGAATGCCAGTGTTTTGACACTTGTTTTGACAAGCAAAGGGCAATTGAAAGCCATTCATTTTACTGGATGAGGCCAACTGCTCATAAATTCCACCTAGGTCACACCTAAAGGACAAAATTTTGAGTCAGACTGTACTTGCATATTATTGAACCTTTGAATGATTCAAATGTATACAAAATACAATAAAAAAAATAACTTTAAAATGTAAAAAAAGTGTAAATAAGCAACAGCAATATCCAGAAATAAACAGGTGTAAATGTACAGGCCTACAACAAATATTTTTTTCTACAATCACATTCTGAACACTGAACATAAAAGCAATAACAAACTACCAAAAAATATGTGAAATACATGGTGTAAAACACATAAAATAATTATTCCATACACATTTTTTGAGTGAGTGAGAGTTAGAAAGGGAGAGAAAGCATTTGTGCCTGTGTCTCTCGGTCTCTCTCTCTCTCTCTGTGGGTGTGTGTTTGTGTGAGAGATAGAGAGTGAGAGAGAGGGAGTGAGAGAGGGCAAGAGAGAGTGCGTGGGTCTCTGTGTGAGTGTAAGTGTCTGTGCGTGTAAGAGAGAGAGAGAGAAGGTTGTAGAGAAAGTGTGAGTGAGAGAAAGAGGAAGAGAGGGCAAGTGTGCCTGGGTCTCTGTGTGAGTGTAAGTGTCTTTGTGTGTGTGTGTGTGTGTGTGTGAGTGAGTGAGTGTGAGAGAGGGAGAGAGCATGTGTGCACATGTGTCTCTGTCCGAGTGTGTGTAAGTGTTTTTTGATGAAAAAAAATAAATAAATAAATTGTTGAATTTCCCATTCATTTTCCAAAGACAAGATTGATTAATTTTTTTATTATTTTTTTTTTACACACCTTCAGAACAACCGAATCAAGGCCAGTTTTTTGTGTATGTATAGCTACATAGATAGATAGATAGATAGATAAATAATGTAAGAAAAGTCACAAAATTGTATTCCTCTGAGATGAAGGGAACCCTTTTTTTAACTAATGAAAAGTCGATTGGGGTCATATTGACACCCAGGAAAGATTGAGGGTTAAACACTTTACCAGCGAACTACACTTTGAAAATATTTCTGTCAGAACACATCCGCTTATCTGATAAAAATGAATGTATCAAAATATTTTTAAATGTAATACCACTTTATGAAAACACCTATTGTAAACGTACCTGGATGTAAGAGTCATCATTTTGTCACACAGAGTAGGCTACAATATCCTTTGTCTGACACATCCATTTCAAGTCAGTCAGTCTGTATTAATGAACAGGTGACCTGAATCAGGTGTGTTTAATTAAGGAGACATGCATATTGTGCAGTGATGGGGGTCCTCCAGGAATGTTCTTAAGAACCATTGTGCTGTCTGCATACATTTACAAAATAACAAGAATGTGTTTGCTAATTATATATTGTAGTTTACTTTATATCATAATAGGCTACTATTTGTCTATTCTTTTTTTTTTTAAGTTCTGTGCTTCAGAGATAAATTGTGTTACTATGTATATTGATGTGCTTAAAAAATTGTATTAATTGTTTGGCAAATGCAGGTGTGTTTGACTAGGGTTGGAGCTAATTCTGCATGCCAGGTGCACTCCATTCATTGGTTATCCCTAGGCCTGGTTCTTAGTCCTGGTCATGTGGACCCTCTGCTATGCACATTTTGCATGTCTCTCTTATTTAACACTCCCGATTCAGTTCATTAGCTTGGTAAAAGAGAGCTCCGTGAACTGAACGGAGTGTGTAAGATAAGGGAGATATAAAAATTAAAGACAAATGGGGTCTTCCAGACTTTTACCAGTGATAGATGCAAAAAGCTAACATTTCTCATTGGATGGGGGTTTATCAGGTATGGGTAACTGGAATGTGTGAGGGTACACAGACATGGAGGCTTTATATTGGCATTGTACAGAGATGCATACTGCCATCAAGATTACATCTTTCATGAGAAGTCCATGGTTATTAGACCAAGACAATTCCAGCTCTCATTCTGCATGTGCTACAGAAGCACGGTAGACAGAGTGAATGTTCAGTCCAGATCTGTCTGAATATTGAACATGTGTGACCGATCATGAAAAGGACATTCAGGCAATGATGACCACAGACTGATGAGCAGCTGAAGAAGAAACAATTATTATCCTCGATTTACAAACAATTGAACACTGAAATTAAAAGGAAAGTTGACGTGACACAGTGTGAAACGTGTTTCTGTCCCATTTATCTTATATTTACAGATTACTGTTTATTTAGTCAGTGAAAACATTGAAAATTTTGTTTGCAGTTTTGTCAATCAAATAAATATTAAATATGGGTTTCTATTTAATCCTATCGAGATGTTTTATGTCTTGAGGTCTATAAAAGTTAAAAATAATAATGATAAATATAAATTTCAAAGCATTCTATGTACTGTAATTATAAACTATACTGTCAGTTTACCATAGTTATCCAAATTAAGTAAATCATTCGCGTTTTTTTTTCAATTCATAAGAATAAAAACTTCTTATATTTGGGTTAAAATCAATCCCATGGCGTCATCTAGTGGACAACATTAATATCACTGCCTTAGCGTCCCAAATATGATAAATTAATAAAATTAAGCATGTTTGCTTAGAACGACTTTGTTCTCGATGCCATTTAATGTTAAAGATCGAATGTCTAATGAATATCTATTATAAATACAACTTTATTTCTGTTAAAATTACACTCTTCTATGTCAAGATCACAAGGAAACAAGAAAGAAATGTAATTCAAGCAGAAATCATGCATTTCCTCTCAGTTTTTCCCTACTGTTTGTAGCATCCAAGCAAACTGAACATTAATGTGCTTGTACTTCACTTCAACACCAACTTAACAGATAAACATAATTTATCAAACATAAAATAGACTTTATGCAGTTATTATTATGCACTGTTACCACGTTTTGGGAAATATCTTAAAAACAACCTGTTACAAATGCATCTACTGTAATGCAAACCTTACATTTCGTGTAAAGCGAAGTATACTGAGACGATGTATATATCAGGCGTCTTGTGAGGCGGCGTATATTGAGACGGCGTATATATCAGGTGTCATCTAAGGCAACGTAGCTAGGTTCAGACGTACTGAGAACACGTACTATTTTTGTTAAATTTCTTACGTACGCCGTCGTCACGTCGCCGCCTATGATTGGTTCCAACAGTGACGTCGCCGCGACGTCGCCGCGGGTCTGTCGTCTGCCCTCCCATTCAATCCCATTCAAAAATGAACACGGACTGACGGCGACGGAAGGGTCGACTGCTCCTTCTCCTTCTCCTGCTAAGGCCTTAGATGTGTCACAAAATGCACGCCATACTTAGGTACCCTTGAGCAAGGCATCGAACCCCCAACTGCTCCCCGGGCGCCGCAGCATACATTACCGTGTGTGTGTGTGTGTGTGTGTGTTCACTGCTCTGTGTGTGTGCACTTTGGATGGGTTAAATGCAGAACACAAATTCTGAGTATGGGTCACCATACTTGGCTGAATGTCACGTCACTTTCACTTTCTTTCATCAGTGACACATTGAATTAATCAAAAGTGTTTTAGAATGTTTATAATGATCAAAAGTCATTTATAATGTTACAAAATATGTTTATGTCAAATAAATGCTGTTTTTTTTTTAATTTCTATTGATCTGTGAATCCTGAAATAAATAAAGTGTTTCCAGTTTCCACAAAGTTTTCACCATAAGATGATGCTCAACAGTTCCCTGCATCCTCCCTCAGAGCACCGGTGCTGATGCAGGGATCGCGGAGAAAAGATCATTTCCGAGAGATCCCTGCTGGCCGGAAGCGGAACTGCGCTGTGATCTGCGTGTCCTCCAGCAGGTGGCGCCAGATCCTCACGTGTGAAAGTACAGATGCTTCTCTTTTAATAAAAAATGTCTTCTTGTTCAAACACTCGGTTATAAAGCGAGTGGCTGCCGTGTTCTGTTCATGTAGATCTGTGTAGTGTTGCTTTAACAGCAGAGACAGGAAAACATCTTAATTCAGTCACAGAAACAAACTTATTGCTCTTTTGTTTGCAAACGCGTCCGTCCATGCAGCTCTGGTGTGTGTGTGTGTGTGTGTGTGTGTGTGTGTGTGTGTGTGTGTGTGAGAGTTATTATTATTAATAGAGTGACGTGACTCATGAGTTCCCGGTGTGTGACTGAACCGGTGTGATCTGGTTTAATCTGCTCAAAACCACACAGAACACACACCCAGGAGTGAATCAACAACACACACACACACACACACACACACACACACACACACACACGTCTACAGATGCAGAGTAACTCAGCACTTGTTGCAAAATGTGTGAAATGTCACTTTTCAAACTAATTTTATCTTAAAGTTGAGATGTGGAAGTGTTATTTTCTGTCTCAGATAAAGCCTGAGCTGATTTAGAAGATCAGCGAGTTAAACACACCATCCATCTACAGAACACAGACACACACACACACACAAACCCACTCTCTCACACACACACACTCACACCATCCACCAACAGAACACACACACACACTTTTTTGTGTAAAGTGTGTTCATCCCATAGGTGTAATGGTTTTTATACTGTACAAACTGTATATTCTATGAACCTTCACCAACCCTACCTGTGTGTGTCTGTAAGTGTGAGTGTGTGAGTGTGTGTGTGTGTCACAGGAACAGGTGTGTGAGATCCTGTGCTCCAGACTCAACACACACTCCTCTGTTTCTCCTGCAGCTGTGTGAAGTGTTTAATGCTCTCCTCTCACTACATCCACAGATCTCAGGCAAAGAGAAAGAAATGTTTTTATTGGCACAAAAATGGTTTTGTCCCTGACACTATCTTCAGATTCAAGCACAAACACAGAAACTGACACCTGTTCTTACAATTCATCCTCAGCACTTCAGAGATCATGATTCAATCTCATGTAAAAACATGTACATTTGTTTATCAATCTCTAAATAGAGAACACAAAGTTACATGGAGTTGACTGTTACAGATGATTTATTAGTTTGCCTTTATTTAACCAGGAGAGACCCTCACTGAGATTAAGAATCTCTTTCACAGGAGTGTCCTGGCCAAGATAGACATATGACAAACACGTAACAACAGTAAGATATCAGTAAAACACAGCACTAGAAGCGTTTGCAAATCATTAAATTATTTTCCACTACACACAAAAGTGTTTTAAATTTACTGAAATGCCCCTTGATTTAGCCACAGTTTCATTTGAAGAGAGTCTCAGTCTGACGGTGCAGCAGTTTCTAAAGCAGTTTAACCTCGATTAGTTCCAGCTGAGCACACATGAAGATTATAATACGACTGGGACCGCAGTGAAATCAAACAACAGAGATACGATGGCCAAAATGCCATAATTGTTTTGTAAATCAATAAGTACCACTGCATTTCCTTCTAACAGCAAGTGAAGACCAGGAAACTCTTTAATATAATGTACAACGATGTGTAGAAAGTGTACAATCATAAAGAGCTTGTTGTTGTGTGAGAGCAGAACAATAGATGACAGTGTCGTCTGCATTAAAGTGGAACCCTGCCTTTTCAATATTTACTTCTAAACTATTTATATATATATATATATATATATATATATATATATATATATATATAGTAAATAATAATGGCCCCAATACAGATCCCTGGGGGACTCCCGTACCCGCTTTCTATTAAGTCTGATTTGATACCTTCCACTTGCACACATTGAATTCTTCCCTTTAAATAAGCAGAGCTTACTAGCATTTGCTGATTTATTTTATCAAGAAAATACTCTGCTTTTTCATTTCTGGTCATAACTGTACATTTGTTACGAAGCTGTTAAAAATACAACCAATCAGGGTTTAAGTTGGTTTGTCTGGCCCACGCAGCATCCTCATGAATACAGACAATGCAGAGAACCACGGATTATCCCAACATTTAACTCTATATTATTTAAAAGGTGCATACTTGTTAATAATCAGAATAGAACAGTCATGAAAATATCTCCAAGCACTTTCAATATCTGGGATTTATGTAATTTTGTCCCAGTCACATTGATTGAGGTTTGTATAAAGAACCTTCGCTATTAAAGTGTTTCACACCGCGCTTTGGGATAATTCATGGTTTCTGCTTGGATAGTCCTATATCTCTAGCTACCGCAACAACACAATGAACACTAATATTATTTGCAAATACACTAAGCTAGAGAATATTTATGAGGGGCATTTGTGAGAACAAGATCTAATAATGTGGATTTTTCTGCTAATTTCATGTTGGGTCTTGTAGGTGAATCTACCAGATGAAAAAGATTATAGTTATCACGAAACACTTTAAAACCATCAGATACCGGATGCATCCAATTTAAGTTAAAATCACCCATTAATATAAACTCTTTATAGTTCAAAGAATTCATCAGAAGACAAAGAATCACCGGTAGCTGATGGAGGTCTATAACAACCTCCTATAGTAAGCTGCCATGACTTCGAAACGGTTTAGCTACAGATTCTGAAAATAGCATGATAGCCTCAAAGCACTCTTTATAAATTACACCCCCCCCCCCCCCTCCACCTTTTTTGGTCTGTACGCTCTAAAAACATAACCAATGATACTGATCTCTGTCTAAAACAGTTTTATTGAGCCAGGATTCAGATATTACTATAACATCCACATTTGTGTTTCTTGCAGATATGTACCATACCCGATGGAGGTAACAAACTATGAATGTTAACATGGATAAAACCCAAGCCTGATCTGGATTTATATCAGCTCAAGTAGTAAAAAACATTCGAGCCACATTTGAAGTCTAGTTTTTCTAGAAAATAGACCCCATTATTGTATATGAAATGCATACACCTGGTTTGAGTTCATGAACGTTTGTGTGAGCTGCAGTTCATGATTTAATCATGATTTGAGCAGATTGTGTTTTGTTTAATCACCTCTCGCAGGTTTTCACAGTTTCTCCCTGAATCACACAGATGAAGTGTAACTTAGAAAAGGTTTTAAATGGTTCAGATGAAATAAAAACAGAAGTAGTGAGTTCAAAAGCATCTTTAATAGAAAAGAGTAACGTGATTACACAAGCCTACACACCACAGCAGGTGTAGCAGTTAAAACAGCTCAAGTGAAGACTATGTACAAGCTCTACAGCAACAGATTCAGTGTAACAACGACTGATGAGCCCCTTACTGGACGATTAATGACAGAGGAACAAGAGGAGGAGAGAGGAGTGGGTGTAGAGCAGGTGATCTCCAGCGGATCAGGACTACGGTGAAGGTGAAGGATCTAACCCTGACCGGCGCTGACGGGGTCCTGGGGTTTGGCTTTGCTCCTGCGGTTCTTGGCAGACTGGATCTCCTCCATCAGGTCCTTCAGATAGCGGATCTCTCGGCTGATGGACTCGGCTCGCTCCTGGAGCTGCTGGTTCCTCTTCTCCAGCTCGGCACACTCGGAGCTCAGCGTCTCCTGCTCGGAGCGCTTCTTCTGCCGATAGCGCGTCGCTGCCGTTTTGTTCTGCTCCATCTTCTTCAGTTTCTTCTCCACCACTTTCGGAGCGCCGGGAGCAGCCTTCACACGGCTCGTAACGGCTGGAGCGCCGTCTGGGTCGGGTCTGGAGTAGGGTTTGGTTCTGGAGGAGACTGTGGGCTTCGGCGAGGAGACTGAGATCCCGCTGTCACTGTCGGACGAATCGCCGGCGTTCTCCTCCTCTTTGGGAGTCAGCAGCAGCACCACGAGTGGAGGAGAGAGCGGGACTTCAGGAGACGGGAGCACGGACACCTCGCTGCCCAGCTCCAGCGTGAAGCTCGGTTCAGGAGACAGAGGCTCACACTTGATCTCCACAGGCTCCTCCGGGAGGGGGAGGTCAAAGGTCAGCGCAAGGCCCAGCTCTGAGGAGCCGAGCGGAAGTGAATCCAGGTCCAGATCCATGTCTGTGTCCAGGCAGGCCAGCAGTTCCTCCGGAGAACTGGGAGGCTCGTCTGAATCACACGATCCGATGAGAGAATCCAGGTCCAAGTCACTCAGGTCTAACTTCTCCGTCATCCAATCCATGCCAGAGAACACGTCGCCTGCTGGAGGAGAGAGACGAGAGTTTAGTGAAGACGGCTCGTTTGAAAACTAATATTCTGGGTATGACCACGAAAAATAAAAACATGTGTGTAGTGTTTGAGTGTAGAGTGTGTGTGTGTAGATTGAGTGTTTGAAGGGTCACCTTTGCTCTGCTCGAGCTCTGTTTGTGCAGGCGTCCAGGAGAGAGACTCACACCCTACAGAAGCGGGACGAGAGGGAGAGAGGGGCGAGGAAGAGGAGAGGGGTGATGTCCACCCCTCCGACAGAGCGCTCTCCTCATCATCGTCCAGAAGGGGCCCGAAGGGGTCAGCCATCAGAGACGAGGGCCCAAGGAACAGGGCCCCCACGTCCTCCAGACTCAGAGACATGACAGACGGTCGGAGCTGGAGCGGAGCGGGACTGGGGTTCTGGAGCGATGGAGAACAAGGAGGTGGTGCTGTCTACAGCAGCAGAGCTGGGGGTGGATGCCACAAGGGACCTGAAAGAAACCAGGCGAGACAACGTTACAGAGACCGAGCGAGAGACGAAACTCTTCGAGTGATTATATCTGATGTTTTCAAGTTTCTAGAATACTGAAAACTACCGGCAGCTGGAAACACTAAGCAACAATTCTTATACTATTATGATTTTTATACATTTTCAAAATGGACATTCTTTATTGGGGAATTTGTTCACATTTCCACACTTTACAAATCACTCCTATGCACATTCCATTATAGTGTTGCTGCAAATCATATTTTGTATTTTTTTTTTTTCTAACAAGGACCAGTTCTCGATACCCAGCCCTCGCTAGAGGGAAGATTTAACAGAACAAAAACTGGACTTCTTTCACTTCCTTGCACTGAAGAACTAGCACCTTAAACCAGTTTATCCAGTCTCTAAACCGCAGTTAAAACTGCCATCTGGGAGGAACTGGAGCTGCCCACACGCACACCTTCACTTCCCATGACTAACATTTACCAACTAAACACCTTACTATTATTAACGACTAGCTGACCTTTACCAGGAATTACCCCGCCCTTCCAAATAACGTTTCCTAATATGGTCACGACTACGGGAAGCCCCGCCCCCTGGTTCCTGCGCGAGATGAAGGTGTCCCTAACGCCCTCGCGCCATTTCCAGCGCTCAGCAGTCGGCCGCGAGACAAACGCGCGCGCGCCATTTTGAGGTGCCACGTTGACGCTCCGCGACAAAAACACCCCAGAAACCGTGCGACGCAACAATCAAAACAAACGGAAATCATTCTGAAACACGTCACGAAGCAACACTGTGATACTGCTAAACGTCAAACTGGGCTAGTTGTAACTATTGCTAACTAACAGCACCGCTTCGACGAGTTCTTGACATACTAAATCAAACATTAAGGGCCGAAAAATACTTACGCCATTTTGCCAAATAGAGCCAGTGCACTTGACCGCTGCACTGCCGGGTTCGCCGCTGCGATTGTTGCCGCTGCAAGCCGCTAAACTGCCATGATTCCCGAGAGAGAGCCGCGTGCGGAGAGACTGAAGCGCGGGAGACAGAAAACAGAGAAACGGCCGCGAGGTGGCTTATATACTCCCGCATCACACCCACACAGTGCGCTTCCGCCGCTGATATCACTCCGCCGTATCTGCTTGCTGATTGGCCTCTGCGGCTCTCAATACCTTCCAAATAAATAGTACCTAAATATTTACGTTCGCACGTTATGTAAATCATGCGCTCGGAGATCACACAGGAAACAAAAGCGTCGAAATTACATGAATAGTTTAGATAGTCCGAATAAATAACATTTAACGAGCCTTATATTTTCATATCTTATTAGCAAGAGATGCTAAGTTAAAGTAATCTCTACTCTTTCGATATGAATTATTAACGGAGACAGAATGGACTGTGCTTAATACACAAGTGATAGTAATTCAATCAGGCAGCAATCTCCGAATCTCCGAAAATCTTTTTATTATTATTATTTTGACACTTTTGCAAAGATACAACACAAGAGCTCATCCCTACGCAAGAGTAAAACAGAGTTATAAGAAACGGTGACCTCTAGTGAACATTAATGAAGTGACACTCATTTAGTTTTCCTGCTTGTGTGATCTGACACATGAAATTCTCAAGATATTCTAGTGATTCAGTCTTAGGAGGATCTTTTTTTATTATTCTGAATACAGCAGAAGAACACATATCTACAGACAACAAACGAAGCAGCTATCCTTTCCTTCACTATATTCACACACACACACACACACACACACACACACACACACACTGCTCTTCATATCTCTTCCAAGAGCAGTTTCTCTCTCATGTTCATCAGCTCTGTAAGGCCGGTCTGAATCTGTTCGGCCACCTCAAGGATCTGCTGAGCAAATCTGCTCTTTGACTCTTTCTTGAGCTTCTCTGAATCTTGTCCGGTGAAGTACAGATCCATGCCGACGGCGAAGCCATGGATCACGCCTGAGGATCGGCTCATCACGCTCAGGGCCGTCGACGCTCCGCCTGCGATGCCCACGAGACGCACAATCTTTGCCGATTTCACATTGACGCGTTCCAGCGTCAGCAGGTCATATTCTTGGAGCTTTCCCATCTCTGTGCTGATGTTATCCAAGTAACCTTCAACCTCCTCCATCTCACTTTGGCACTCCTTTAGGATGGTTTCCACCTTCTTCCTGACCTGATCTTTTCTGACCTTATTGGTGATGGCGGCCGAAGCCCCCGTGACCCCTCCAGCAGCCGCGACCCCGACCCCGACCACCGTGATGGCCAGAGACGCTCCCAGGGTCACAGGGGACAGGAGGATCCCGGCCACGGCCGCCGCGCCGCCCACCGCTCCTGTGGCTCCTCCGGTGATGCCAGCGATCTTCACCCCTTTGTGTGTCTTATCCACAGCATTAGCCACTTCCTGCAGCTCAGTAATCTGTCTTTCTAGAGCGCTTGCACAACTGGGCAGATGAGAAACAAAGACCTGAAGAGTGTTTGTGAAGCTTTCACCAGTGTGCATGAAGGACCTGCAGAGACACAAGACCAATGAAGCATGTTCTCTTTCGCTCTTACAACAGATGGATGAATCAATATATATATTAGAGATGAAGAATGTGTATATTTATATATTTATACACAGATTCCTGTGGCTTCACGTTACCTGAAGTCTGAATCTGAAACTATTGTAGATTCTCCTGACAGAAACAAAAACAATTCTGTTTCAATGTCTTAGAAAGTGTGGGAAAGTATGTCACCTTTAAAGGTTGCAAACTCTGCTTCTGGTGACAGATACACTGGCACTGGATTATAAATAAAGATTACAAGATTATCTCTTACTCGAAGTGTTTCCCATCCGAACGCTTTCCTTTACCTGCTGGAAAGAGAGCAAAGCTTCATTCTGTATTATTCTGACACTTCAGTCACACTTTAAACACCAAATCAAGTGTCGTTTATTATTATAAAACATTTAAAATAAGATGCACTTTAATAATGTCTGAGGGAGTTTATACCTGTGGCTCGCTGTTTTGAAGTCGTTTACTAAGTTGATCCTCCAGAGCTGCTTTAAAAGTGACCTTCTTCTGCATTTTGAGGAAACACACAATGCTAGGATGAAGTGTCAAGATCCAACACATCAAAATATCAGTATGTGTTTATGAACAGGCATTATTGGTTGTGTGCTTTAGATCAGGTTTGAATGAAAACCTACCTCAGAACAGCATGGAATGCTTTTACTTCTGGGTTTAGTCTTCGGATGTGGAAGCGGAGGAACCACGCATTTCTCAAACTCATTCACTCTCTTCAGTGACATGCAGAAAAACCAAGCAGATCCTTTCAGTGATGATGCACATGAAACTCAATAATATTCAGTTGGTCATATCTGAGGTGGCTTTACCGCGGTCACTGGCTGGTCTCCACTGGAGCACTCCAGTCCGGTCCGAATAAGTCCAGGGTCCAGCGGGTGGTGCTCTTCTTTCTCATTCCCCACTGACTGCAATCAGAACCATCAACATCTTCATCATTCAGTGCACTGAAAGACCGGTCTAACAGTCTGACCGGTTCCACTGCTCCTTCATCTGATCACTCATCACTAAATCTTTTACTTTCACAATCTTTGCGTGCTTAAAACTATCATCTTAATTTGTTTGGATTTAGATCATGTTTATATGAAATCCTACCTCAGAACAGGATGGAATGCTTCTGCTCCCGGGTTTGGTCTTCGGATGTGGAACCGGAGGAACCACACGTTTCTCAAACTCATTCACTCTCTTCAGTGACATGCAGAAAGACAAAGCAGATCCTTTCAGTGATGATGCACATGAAACTCAATAATAGGGTTAGGAATTGTTAGAAGTGTTCCAGGATCTTGACTTCAGCTGGAATGCCCCCAAAAACAGCTCGCCTTCACTCTTCACCTCTTCGAACACTTCTGAGAGACGGAGTTTTATTTTCAGCGGGTCACATCCTGCAGGTGTAGCGTGTGCCCAAATATTTTATCGCTGTGATATAGACCCACATACTTAAAAAAACTAAATTCCTCATCCTCTCTCAATCACTTATACGAACGTAGACTCCCTGCTTTTTCAAGGCGAGCTCTCGTTCAAGAAAATAAAACCTCTCATTATACAGCCTGGGCACCCATTCTGTGAATTTCGAGATGGGGTTTGGAAACAATTTGACGAGTCTACTCGCTGCAGTTCACTCGCAGACCGCCCCACTTCAGAGGCTTTGTTCAATGTTCTGTCACGGACAACAAAGCTATTGTTCTCCGGCAGGAGGTGCAAGCACTGCGTTCAAAAGGCACTGTGGAAATAGTGCTCCCAGTGAACAGCGAGTCAGGCTTTCTCAGCCACTGTTTCCCCATCCAAAAGAGAGATGGCAGGCACAGACCCAATCTTGATCTTAGACATCTTGAACAGCTTGCTTATGCGCTGGTCGTTCAAGATGATGACGGTCAAGAAATTTCTTGTGCATATTTGCCCCAAGGGACATGTCCCATGAGGGATTTAAAAAAGGCTGCTTGGCCTTATGGCTTCTGCCTCTGTAATTTCTGAAGGGCCCTCGGACTGTGCCGTGTTGGGACTTATCGTTGGTTCTAGGGGCCCTAAAAAGGCCCCCATTTGAGCTGCTCAGTTAGGCTGACTTGCAGCCCTTATCGCTTAAAATGGCCCATCTCCTTGCTTTGGCGTCGGTTAAGCATGTGGGTGACTTACAAGCACTATCAGTCAGCGCCTCGTGTGTTGAGTTTGGGTTTAATGACTGTAAGGTCATTTTGAAACTGAGACATGGTTATGTTCCTAAAGTGCTCTCTACTCCCTTCAGAGCGTAATTAATATCCCTATTGGTGCTCCCCGCTGCAAACATTGAGTGGGGACCAAATTATCTCTGTCCTATCAGGGCTCAGAGAGCCTATGTGTTTAGGCAGTCTGAACAACTATTTGTTCGCTTTGGAGGCCACCAGCAGACTCTGTCGTTTACCAAGCAAAGACTGTCTCGCTGGATTGTTAATGCAATAGCTCTGGCTTACGCATCAGAAGTACTAGAATGCCCTATTGGTGTGAGAGTCCACTCCACAAGGGGAATGGCATCCTCATGGTCGTGGTCCAGCAGCATATCTGTCAGTGAGATCTGTGCGGCCACTTTCACCAGATTCTATTACTTAGACACCCAACCTGCAGGCATGGATTCTATCTCTTTAATCCTCCCATGGGGGTAATGGTTTCTAATGCCCTCAGCTAAGCTTGGGGCGAGATAATGCCTAAGTTCCTTGGTGCCCTTATTAGTGCTCTAACACTGGGCTCGCAGAGCAACATGTAATTGTTGCTCATAGTAAATGATCGGATTCGTTCACATGCATGACCAGAGTGAATGTTCGAAAGGGAATGCTTCAGTTACTTAACCTCAGTTCCCTGAAATAAGGGAATGAGCGTTATGTCACTTGCCGCACTACTAGCTGCATGAATCGATGATCATTGCTTCAGTCGAATGATCTGATGAATAGCTCTACGGACTGACTTATATAGCAGCCAGGCCATCCCCTTTTGGCGGGCCGAAGTGCCATTGATGAATTAGATACGTTCCCAACTCTACTCAATAATATTCAGTTGGTAATAGAGGACCTGAGGTTATCTTTCATATCTGAGATGGCTTTACCACGGTCACTGGCTGTTCTCCACCGAAGCACTCCAGTCCGGTCTGAATAAGTCCAGGGTCCAGTGGGTGGCACTCTTCTTTCTCATTCTCCACCGACTGCAACCAGAACCATCAACATCTTCTTCATTCAGTGCACTGAAAGACCGATCTAACAGTCTGACCGGTTCCACTGCTCCTTCATCTGATCACTCATCACTAAATCTTTTACTTTCAAAGTCATTCACTTGCTTAAAACTATCATCTTAATCTGTTTGGATTTAGATTATGTTCATATGAAAACCTACCTCAGAACAGCATGGAATGCTTTTACTTCTGGGTTTAGTCCTCGGATGTGGAAGCGGAGGAACCATGCGTTTCTCAAACTCATTCACTCTCTTCAGTGACATGCAGAAAAACAAAGCAGATCCTTTCAGTGATGATGCACATGAAACTCAATAATATTCAGTTGGTCATATCTGAGGTGGCTTTACCGCGGTCACTGGCTGGTCTCCACTGGAGCACTCCAGTCCGGTCTGAATAAGTCCAGGGTCCAGTGGGTGGTGCTCTTCTTTCTCATTCCCCACTGACTGCAACCAGAACCATCAACATCTTCATCATTCAGTGCACTGAAAGACCGGTCTAACAGTCTGACCGGTTCCACTGCTCCTTCATCTGATCACTCATCACCAAATCTTTTACTTTCACAATCTTTGCGTGCTTAAAACTATCATCTTAATCTGATTGGCTTGACCAATTCTTAAATATGCTGATAATCGATGAAGATTGATTTTGTTGTTCTCACCTTGCATGGCCCTGGAGCCAATCGAGGAGCAGGTTTAGGAGCAGAATGCTGAAGAACAGATCAGAAATCATTCAGAACGACAGCGCTGCATTCTGAACTTCAGGGTCTCGACAAACACACTGAGCCCAATGAACTAAAGCCCATCAGAATGAAACACTGGCGATAAGAAACTGTCTTTGTAGGTTGGATTCATCTGGGTTTAATTCTCTTTTAATTTTTAATCAGTATCTCAGTAAAAATATGACAAATATCAATTTGGCTTTAGTAAATAACCAAAGTGGTACAAAACTATACAGGTATTCGAGGGCAGGCTCTAAGATGGTTTAGATCCTACCTGTCCGATCACTACCATTTTGTTTATTTAAATGTGGAGTCATCTCATTTATCACCAGTTAAATATGGAATGCCACAAGGCTATGTCCTAGGTCCTCTTCTATTTTCAATATACATGTTGCCCCTTGGTAATATTATTAGAAAATACGGGATTAGTTTCCACTGTTATGCTGATGATACTCAGATATATATCTCAACGAGACTA
Organism: Carassius gibelio; assembly: GCF_023724105.1. Taxonomy (NCBI): domain Eukaryota; kingdom Metazoa; phylum Chordata; class Actinopteri; order Cypriniformes; family Cyprinidae; genus Carassius; species Carassius gibelio. The sequence continues at coordinate 4,400,478 of NC_068376.1, read as the reverse complement.
AATGAAATACTGTAATATGAATACTGTAATAAACATATAACATGACATTAAAATATTATCATCACAGATCCGTCATATAAATTATCACTGCCAGTGGAAACACATGGAATTAAACTGTATGAAATACACAGAAATCTAGAATTATGTTTTAGGTTTTAGAATCACTTACGTCGTCCATTGTCTGCAGAGGTTTCATGTTCACAGCTGTGTGTCTGCAGAAGTGTGAGACAGATCTGCTCTAAAGCACTCAATCATCGATTAAAACACTTTCACTTACAACACAAAGAAGCATTTCCAAACATCATAGATCAGTTTATTTTGGCATTCATAGTTTACATGCTTTAGAAAACAAAGTAGTTTCATTAGTTAAACTTGAGGAACCAGTGAGGACTGGTTTAATAGCATGATTATTCACAAGTAGAGTTCACATGTAGCTTCCAGAATTCTTTATGTTTGTTTGCTACTATGAACTAGAAAAACAGCTCTTAAACACAAGCTTTTTATGGATACATGAATAACCTGTCTGCTGTACAAAAGGTTCTTTATAGTGGAACAATCTTGATCTTAGTGCTGCGTTCAACACCATAGATCATGACATACTCATAGATCGATTACAAAACTATACAGGTATTCAAGGGCAGGCTCTAAGATGGTTTAGATCCTACCTGTCCGATCGCTACCGTTTTGTTTATTTAAATGGGGAGTCATCTCATTTATCACCAGTAAAATATGGAGTGCCACAAGGATCCGTCCTAGGTCCCCTTCTATTTTCAATATACATGTTGCCCCTTGGTAATATTATTATAAAATACGGGATTAGTTTCCACTGTTATGCTGATGATACTCAGCTATATATCTCAACGAGACCAGATGAAACTTCTAAATTATCTAAGCTAAAAGAGTGTGTTATAAAGTTTGGATGACCAATACTTTTCTCCTATTAAATTCGGATAAGACAGAGATATTACTTATTGGACCAAAAGGACAGTACACAGAATCTTGTAGATTACAATCTGCAACTAGACGGATGTACTGTTACTTTCTCTACAGTCAGAAATCTGGGTGTTATATTAGACAGCAACTTTTGAAAATCATATTTCCCATGTTACAAAAACTGCATTCTTCCATCTTAGAAACATTGCCAAGCTACGAAACATGTTGTCTGTTTCTGATGCAGAAAAGCTAGTTCATGCATTCATGACCATTTCAACAATAAAAGAGCAAAGCATTCAAGAGCATTTCCTTTTGTTGATTTTGATTGCTTCCATTGTCCTCATTTGTAAGTCGCTTTGGATAAAAACCCAAACACTTCTTGTGTGAAGAATATTTTAATAACATAAACAACAATTTACCACTAGAAAAATAACCTTTTGTGGAATGGAAAGATTAAAGATGTTAAAAGTCTTCATGGAAGCTTCAGAGCTCACAATGAACCTAAGTGAGGCCACAAACTTGTGAAATCAGAGGAGTTTCAGATGGAAACATGTGGTTTCGTGGGCTCTTTAGCACATGAACATGTTTTTGATGCGTATGAGCTGGTCAATGTTCTCTTTGAGTTTCAGAGCCACCTCTCGGATCTTAGCAGCAAACAGGCTCTCCGAGCCTTTCTTCAGCCTCTGTGTGTCGTCTTTAGTGAAGTATGAATCCAGATCTGCGGTGAAGGCCTGGACAGCGCGAGTGTTTTCGCTCAGAGCACCGATGATGTCGGAGTTTCCGAGCCGCTCCGCCAGCATCATCACGTCTGCGGCGTCAGTGTCGACCGTGGGCTCCAGCCTCCTCAGGTGCTCCATCCCTGTGATGATGAACTTCAGGCACTCCTCCACATCCTCCATCTGGCTCTGGTAGCTCCGGAGGATCTTTTCCACCTTCCTCCGGTTCTGAGTCTTTCTGACCTTCTTGCTGATGGCGGCTGAGGCTCCGGTGACGCCTCCGGCCGCTGCCACACCGACACCGATCCCGGCCATGGCCAGCGAGGCTCCGAAGGTCACAGGTACCAGAGCGATGCCTGCTACTACAGCTGCAGTTCCGATGGCCCCCGTGGTGCCACCTGTGATGCCTGCGATGCGTGTTTTCTTCAGCGTCTTGTCCAGTTCGTCTGCGATGCAGTTGAGCTGAGTGATGAAGTTCATCATATTGGTGCCACGGAGAAACAGAACCTGTTGGTAGAGCTGAACTCCGGAGCGGATCTGCTGAACCGTCGGAGCAAACCGTCTGGAGGAGAAGACAGATGGACCTGAAGTGGGTCACTTTCTACAGCAGAACAGACGGAAGTCTAGAGTAAAGTCTGCAGGTTACCTGCACTGATCATGATCCTCCTGCTGCTCCTGATCAAACACATGATCCCAACCTACAGGACAAACACATCCAGATCATGCAGACCCTGTTGCAGATCAGAACCACACAAAAAATCTTTGAGTTCCTACCTGGCAAAAGCCCACTTTTGACAAACAGATCGGCGTCTGACTCCTGCAGAGACAGAATCATCATCAAACCTGCTGTCAGCATCACTCATGTGAACCAGAGAGAGTACAGACACTTTACCATCAAACTGGAGCACGAGAAGCGCTTCCCCTTCCCTGCACAATCATCTCCAGCATCCTGAAGATTCACAAACAAATCATTAGTGTTTCAGTGAATAAACACAAAATACAGTGATAATACGTGATATTGTCTCCTGTAGAGCTGCTCAAAGCTGAAACTCTTGCACCGATGGCTGTGTTTATTCCTGTATGAAGAGCTTGAGAAATGAAGGAGGTGTTGTGAAGAGAGAGACCTGATGGTCCAGCAGCACGGAGATCTCCTCATACAGGTCCTGATCCGGGTCACTTCTGACCGCTTCTGAGGAAAAGGGACGGGGGGGGATCGGAGGTGACCGGATCTCTCTGTAATCCATGTATTCTGGAGGAACGTCACATGAACGTGTGCTTAGAAGGAGTTTGCCAGGTCTTTGGGGAACTGGCGGCCGTGGCGGCTTCACCTGAGACAAAATAATAATCAGCATCCAGAAGCAGTAATGAAAGCATCGCAGTGTGACTAATGAACCGTTATATGGATCTCTTTCTGGACTCATGTTTTACACAAAATTGGATTTAAATGCAAAAGAACTGTTTGATTTCCAAATGATAACTGGATGCCAGAGATGAGATCATGTGACGACGGTGTAGTGATCATTGCATTCCTTCCACATCGTAAGTGTTTTTAACCAGCAGTGCACAGAACACAGTAAAGAGTGAAGTACACTACAGTCCAAAGCTATTTCCATGCTTTTATTCATCAAGCATGCATAAAATTGATCAAAAGTGACAGAAAAATACATTTATCATGTCACAAAAGATTTATATTTCAAATAAATGCATCACTAAAAAAAAAAAAATTATATATATATATATATATATATATATATATATATATATATATATACATATACATATATATATATATACACATATATACATATATATATATATATATATATACATATATACATACATTCATGTAGTGCAGCACAACTGGACAATAATAATCAGAAGTGTTTCTTGAGCAGTAAATCATCATATTATTCTGATTTCTGAAGATCATGTGACACTGAAGAATGGAGGAATGATGCTGAAAATACAGCGTTGCATCACAGAAATAAATTACATTTTAACACAGATTCACACAGAAAACAGATTATTTACATTAGAATAATATTTTAAAATTTTTACTGTGTTTTTGTTCAAATTAACGCCGTCTTCGTGAGCAGGAGAGACTTCTTTCAGAGACTTCCTCGACCCAGACAGGTGAGTGTAACAGAGATCTGCTGAAGCGCTGGAGGCAGTGTTTTCTCTGTCGGGCAGCACTTGCTCATACAGAGGGACGCAGTGGTGGTCAGTCTCAGCTGATGTGCTGGACAGAGGTGAATGACCATCAGGACGGAGCATGATCCTCCTGTCACACAAACACAAACCATCACTCAACACTAAACACAACAATATCAATGCAGCTCTACATGCACAGTGACTCTTTTATTAGAGTTAATGACACATTAAAACAATAACTTACAGTCAGACCGTGATACTTCTCTACTTCTTAGCATGAAGGTTCCCCATCAAATGAGGGAATAACCCTGAATGTGGTTTCAGACCTCTCTCTGAGATACAGACAGACTCGTCCATCCAGACGCTCCACATTCTTCAACCCTTCAGGACGTGTGTAGGAGAGATTAGCACTCCAAGAGAGTTTAGTATTGTGAATAATGTGTAGCCAAACAGTTGACCGCACCCATTGACATCCATAGAATAGAAAAAAACACTGAAGTCAATGGCTACCGTTAACTCATTCTTTAGAAAACATTCTTTTGTGTCCAAGAGCTGAAAGAAACTCTAACAAGTCTAGTGAAAAAATGATGACAGTTTTCATTTTCAGGCCAAATATACCTTTATTTCAATACATCCTTGTGACATTAGAATAAAAAATAAAAAAAATCAGAAAAAGAAAAGGTTGTTTGTTTTAATATATGGGTTTCGTTTCTGAAGTCCGTCGACAGTTTTACAGCAGCAGAATTACACAGGTCTCCACTTACTAATTCTGTTTTTCTAAATTCTTTAAACAAGTTCATAAATCATTCACTGTCATCAGTCAAACATGATTTTTGCAGCAGAGCTGGAGTCAGAGATCGTTCCAGATCATGCAGGCACGGGTTCACACAGACGTTAGAGTTTTGAGAAATATTCCTTCTGGAACTTCTGGAAGTCCTTCTCAGTGAAGACGGATTGTTCCTCGGGTGTAGATGCGGGCGGATCGGGCCGATCACAGGCACGACGCCCCGAGTGCTGCTGGACGATCTGGAGAGAACACAACACAGATCACAGATCATCATCACTGAGAGAGAGAACCTGCAGTTCTGAAGGAGAGCTGACCTTTCTCGTGTCTCTGTTCTTTGTTTTATGATCAGCGGCCAGGAAATACTCCACATTTGACTTCAGCTGACTCTTCTTCTGCTTCTTTCTGTATTCGTCTGAGGAAAACAAAACATGAGAAACTGAAGCAGAACCGGTCACAACCCTAACGCTTCGGAGATCAGTGGTGAATGAGCAGGTTTGAGGAGTTTTTATGAAGTCGGAGCAGATTTTAAGTAGGTTTGTGCAGGTTTAAAGTACATTTGAGCAGGTTTTAAGTAGGTTTACGACGGTTTGGGGAGTTTAAGAGCAGATTTGAGGAGTTTTTACTAAGTCTGATCAGGTCTCAAGTAGGTTTAAGCTGGTTTGATGAGTTTAGAGGAAGTCTGAGCAGGTTTGAGGAGGTCAGACTCACCCAGCGCAGACCGGATGTGCTTGTCTTTGACCGTGTTTGTGCTCCGCGCGGATCCTCCGGGTCGCTGCAGCCGCCGGATCCGCCTCTGAACGCCCTGTTTATCGCTGCTGATCTGCTCCATCAGCGCGGACTTACGACAGCTGCTCTTCTTCTGCTTGCGCTTCACTCCATCTACAGACACGAGCACATAACATCACTCTTTACAGATATCAGTTTGCCTACATAACGTTACCCAAACAAATACAGACGCTCCGGCCAAAGCGATGAACTAATTACCTTTCTCGCTGAATAAATCAAGTCCTCTTCGAATCACGGATGCTGACATGATCAAAGTGATGAACGAGGCAAAAATAAATGTAGATAAATATAAAGTAGAAGGACGCGTTCAGTGTTTACGTGCCATGTGAATTCAGCGAGTGCGTCACAATAGAGGCTCGGGCAGAAACACGAGCAGCAGCAGCGAAGTTCCGCCGGATTCAGCACCAGCGCATGAGATGACACTGAGACGGTTCTGTGAATAGTAGTTGATTTATTGGCCTTTTAAACAGTCTGTTGAGTATGGTTCAATCTTTCTTTCTTTCTTTTTTTTCATTATATCTTTCTTTCTTTTTTCTTTCTTTTTCATTGTGATTATTATTTGAAGCTTTTAAAATGCTCCAGATCTCAGTTTTCTAACCTTTAACATATTTTCCTCAGTGTTGCGACCTTTACATGTGTTGACCTCTGCTCTGATATAGAATGAAAGGTCACACATCACATGAACATCTGAGTAACAACTTCTGTTTTTAGCTCATCTAGGGATTTTTGGCACTTCTGTGTCGAAAGTTTGGACAAAGGGCAAGCACACACTGGTCAGAAAGTGACTGATCTTAAAAACGAAAGAAATGTTGAACATTCATCAGTGTACTGCTGCAGAATCACCGCATCCTTATTTCTCACAACTAAACCTTATTTGATTGTTGAGATTTCGGAGACTGAAAACACATCTGGAGTCTGTAAGTTAAATGCTTTTTCTTTTAATGAACAGTTAATTTAGAGTAACGCAGCATCCTTAACACACGAAGAAATCCATGATTAGTTATTCATTTGCATATATTCATAAGCGGACAAATACAGTAAATAAAATGTATTTATATTGTTCATTTTTAAAATGCAAAAACAAAACAATCGCTTATATTCCACTTTTAAAATGCATTCAACAGTATTTGCAGATTTCGATGCTAATTGTGGTATAAATTGAATATTTTATCGGATGAATTATTTATCTGATGTGTTCGTCTTCAGTAATTCAGCTCTCTGATGTTGAAATGTTACTTCAAATACATATTTATATCATACTTTGTTGTCACAATGGAACTATGAGACTAAGGAGGTCTGTGTGTATGTTAAGAACACAAAGATTGTTTGAGATGTAAGAGTTCGTGTGTTGTAGAACACTTGCGCTGACAGATGTTCAGAATCACGCGCAGCACGAGTCATCAGCAGCAGGGGGCGCCAGACACACGACCACAGCTTCACGATCACTGCCTGTGTCGGATGTGACGTATATGAGAGCTCGGAATCACTGCTGGGGGTTTCTGAGGGCTAGGATTGTTCCTGATATTAGAGTTCAGGAGCTCATAGTGTTACCAGAGAAGCGCTTCAATGGTTTTCGGTTGCACTTCTTTAACAAACGGCACTTAGAAAACAAGTCCATCAAAATACATTCAACTTTTTCTCTCTTTTTTTTCCCGTCTTACAATATAAAATGATTGTAATTATAATTACTGAAACTTACCGTGACGTGTTAATAGTTTTGAAAAGGAAACGGAATGTTACACGTGTTGACTATGACATGAAACTTGAATGAATATTGAGCTGACGTCACTGACTGTTAATTATGACATGCTTTCATGTCTGTGATCGACATTTTAAGGAAGAAAATCGGGGTTTTTTTTAGAGAGAAACGAGAAACAAACCGCAGTGAAGATTTAATTCTCTTCAAACAAAAATAGAAAGAGAGAGAATGAAAAAGGAAACCCTTAATCTCAAAACCTCGCGTGGATCAGTGAACTGATCTTTCTCTTGTGGTGAGAAGAAGCAGCAGATCTGATCAGAAGAACACTCAGGAGACAAGATTGAGCAGAAGTGTGTGTGTGTGTGATTGTGATTGTGTGTGTGTGTGTGTGTGTGTGTGTGTGTGTGTGTGTGAGTGAGTGTGTGTGTGTGCTCTTGTTTTTGTGACATATCAGGACACAACTCTGTATAATGACATGGGTATGCAAAGAAAGAGGGTTCTGGCCGCAAAGAAATACAGAGCTGAGTATCATCAGCATAACAGTGAAAGCTAACACCATGTTTACTGATGATATCTCCCAAGGGTTACATATAAAGCGTGAAGAGTAGCGGCCCTAGTACTGAGCCTTGAGGCACTTTGTGCAGCAATAACAACATACAGCTGAACTGGGCACATACTGGCAGAGAGCAGGTGAATATCAGTCAGGGCAGATAATGGATCTAAATGTGTACACTAAGAGGTTGTAATGCACTACAACGAGAGGTTGAACAGCCGGACGTGCAGGTATGAAATCCTCCAATACTTTCAAGCACAACAGCGCGATTACTGGGTTAACCTTCGCCTTCAAGGGAAACTTGCATGCCTGCAGAGCGCGGATCATACAGTCTCACACTCTGCGTTACTAAATTCAACCATCAACAAAGATATCTTAAAATTTGTTATTAAAGCTCGGCTGCAAACTCTCTCGACCAAATACAACCTCTCTTTGTGGTTCACAAAACACCACGAACCATTCTGTGTACTACACAGCGATAAGATAATGGAATCCACAGCGCACATACTGAACGGATGCCCCGCGTTTAAAGGACTTTACATCACGCTTCATGATCGCATCGTAAACATAACAGCTCAAGAACTGCGCAAAGTACCTGGACAAAGTGCAATACATACAAACAAAACTGTTCAAACTAGCTGGTTATTAAACTTGAATGATAATAATATAAGTTCCCTTAGAAGTGTTCTCAGGGAAAACCCAAAGACTCCAGACATTGTAGTCATCATTGAACTTTCTAAGAACATTCTGATTCTGGAAGTGGGCTGTTGTTTTGATCTTTACATGGATTTGTGCTTTTCTGAGAAAATGTTAAAGTATCAGTCATTAACAAATGCTTTGGCAGTGTGCGGTTACAGCATCAAACTGATTATTCTTATTTTTGGTAGCTTGGGACATGTGCACAGATTATGTGTCAGAGGCTTGCAGATTGCTGGACTGAGTAAAAAGACCTCTAAGCAAACAGCCAGATATTGTTCTGTGTCAGCAATCATAGGCAGTCGGCATGTTTGGAGAAGACGATGTCACCTTTATCCATAGCCTACTTTTATGAATGTGATTGCAACTTGCATTGTCTTTATTGTCAGGTGAAACATAATAAGCTCTTTGTGAATATTTGGATGCTGTTGTTTTAATTAGTATTTGTCATTCCAAATAAAATAATCAAATGTGTGTGTGATTGTGAGTGTGAGTGTGTGTGTGTGTGTGTGTGTGTGAATGTGTGTTTGTGTGTGTGTGAGTGTGTGTGTGCGTGTGTGTGTGTGTGTGTGAGTGTGTGTGAGTGTGTGTGTGCTCTTGTTTTTGTGACATATCAGGACACAACTCTGTATAATGACATGGGTATGCAAAGAAAGAGGGTTCTGGCCGCAAAGAAATATAGAGCTGAGTATCATCAGCATAACAGTGAAAGCTAACACCATGTTTCCTGATGATATCTCCCAAGGGTAACATATAAAGCGTGAAGAGTAGCGGCCCTAGTACTGAGCCTTGAGGTACTCCATACTGCACTTGTGATCGATATGATACATCTTCATTCACTGCTACGAACTGATGGCGGTCATATAAGTACGATTTAAACTTAATGCACTTTCAATAATGCCAACAAAGTGTTCAAGTCTATGCAAAAGAATGCTGTGGTCAATTGTGTCAAACACAGCACTAAGATCCAATAAAACTAATAGAGAGATACACCCACGATCAGATGATAAGAGCAGATCATTTGTAACTCTAAGGAGAGCAGTCTCAGTACTATGATACGGTCTAAATCCTGACTGGAAATCCTCACATATACCATTTTTACCAAGGAATATAATTGTGAGGATACCACCTTTTCTAGTATCTTGGACAGAAAAGGGAGATTCGAGATTGGTCTATAATTAACTAATTCTTTGGGGTCAAGTTGTTGTTTTTTGATGAGAGGCTTAATAACAGCCAGTTTGAAGGTTTTGGGGACATATCCTATTGACAATGAGGAATTAATAATAGTCAGAAGAGGATCTGTGAATTCTGGAAGTGTATCTGGTTCAAAGTGTAGCTGTTCAAGTGTATCTGGTGGGGAAGTCGTGGCCTAGTGGTTAGAGCAGGGGTGTCAAACACACGGCCCACTGAGGTGTCCAATCCGGCCCGCAGGAGGATTTCAACAATAATATAAATAATAAATTAAACATCAGTTTGAAAATTAAATAAAGTGTGTTCGCTACAACATTTTATTTGGAATTTATAGAGGAACAAATTACTAATTTATTTACGTTGATATTACGCCTCGGGAGTCTAGACAATTAACAAGCACATTTTAAAGCAGTGCCAGAATCTCAAGCAGCATGAAGATATGATGATAGATGCGTTGTAAATGATGCTTGTGTGGCAATTTTATTGTGATTGTAAACATGTCCAAAAGAAGACATTTGGCCTGGAGCGACGGCCAAGCTTTTTAAGGAGAAATGTAAAAAAGGGAAAATACTTAATAAGGAAATAAGGAAAGGAATAAGGAAAGACTTTTATATGACGATGCCATATCTGGGTAGAGGTTGAGGGTTGTTGGGTGCAGAAGAACCTGTTGTTGGTAGACCTAGAGTGTTAGTTTATGGTCCTCAATCACATGATACCCTACCAGACCAACCTATTGGGCCGACTGCTTCTGCTCCTATTAATGCAAATGATAATGTTGCACAGCAGTTACGTGAACTCATTGGAGAATTAGGCAGTCAAATAGGATGTCAAAGAACCCTCAATGTTTAGAGGAGATGGAATGGACAAATACACAGTAAAAGAATGGATTGAGTTAATGGAATTATATCTCCTCAAAGCAGATTGCTCTGACAAGGATCAGGTAGATGAGATACTGAGCCACCTGCTAGGCAGGGCCAAGAGTATTGTCATGGTCAGGCTCAAGTCAACCGTTAGCTGACTTTTAATGCGACACAACACAAAGTAAACGAGTGCCCTGTTGATTACTGGGTCAGATTAAATGCAGCTGCTGAGTTGGAAGAATCAGCCATTTGCAGAAACAAGGCGAAAAGATGAAAATCATGAGTTCTAAAATTGCAATGATGTTCATCAGAAACTATTCAGAACCAGACCTCTCTAGTATGTTTAGGTCTAAACCCATTAGTAAATGGTCAGTCACAGAAATCCAGGAGGCCATTGATGGACACCAGAGGGAAGTCCAGTCTAAACGACTGTCTGCTGTAACACATGATGCTAACACAGTCCAAGTCGCTGCAGCTAAAGTATCAACCATCCCCGACGATGTCACCAAGGAATATAGTATGACGACAGATGCACCTGTTTACGTCCCTGACACTCCTTTGAAGACTGCTGAACCGGCAACTTCAGAAGCTGGCAATTTGTTTTAAGTATTCTGGTAAGGGTTTTGGAGCGTACCAGTCAGAATGCTCCCATCTCACAGCCGAGAACAACTCAGTGACACAACTTTCCCCCATGCAGAGTCTGCGGTGATAGGAAACATTCCACCCATTCACATTGTATGAGAGAAAGGAGATGTTTGATGTGCTTGGAGATTGGGCATCAGCAGAAGCAATGTCACAAAGTCGTCAGCCCTTCTATTCCATCTGCTTCTGACCCGCATGCTCAGGGAAACTAACACACTCACATAAGGGAGCAGAGTGTCAAAACCTCAATCTGGAAGATGGTTTATTTGTTTATGATGAATGTTGCAAATCTGTCTCCAGTTACAGTATCGTCTTATTCCAGAACATCTCAAGGTTGGAAAAGGCTGATAGTCTGTTTTATACCTCAGTTCTGTTGAATGACAAATTCACAATCCAAGCTCTACAGGATAGCGGATCCATGGCGTGTACGATCAGTGGATAAACAGAGTGTGAACTTTTGAACATGGGGATGTTGGTGGTGTTAAAGTCAGACCAAAAGGAGTCTATCAGCTGAAGATGGATGTGTATGGCAAGTTAGTGAATGTGCCTACACTAGTTGTCCCGGGACAGAGAGACCAGTTAATTCTAGGAACTAATGTTATCAAGTTCATACTTACTCAACTCAAGCAAACCTCTGACTACTGGAATGTGATGAATCGTCCTCAGACATCTGGAAAACCTGAAATTGAGCAGTTTCTGAACATGTTGTCAGGCATTAACAGGTGGAAGGGTAGTGAAATCCCTGATGTTGTGGGAACTGCAAAACTAGACCAGTCCGTCACTCTGTCGCCCAAATAAGAACACCTTGTGTGGGGTAGCCTTCTGTCAAATACCCCAATTTCTATGGGAAGTGCTGTTGTGATTGAGCCATCCAAGGCGCAGTCCCACAAGAAAGGCATCATGGTGGGAAGAGTCAAAGCCTCTATGTCTGGTGATGGATTATGGAGCCAAAAGAGTCTCAATAAAGATAAATGCACACACTACATTCACATATGCACACACAGGATTCATAAATACACACACAGGATACACAAATGCACACACAAAATTTAAAAAGCACAGAAGATTCACAAATGCATACAAAATTCACAAATGCATACAAAATTCAGAAATGCACACAAAATTCAGAAATACACACATAATTCAGAAATGCAAACAACATTTACAAATGCACTCAAGATTCACAAATGCACAGGACAAGATTCAGAAATGTATTTCTGATGCACACACACATATATCTTGATTTACAAACTGCTTGTCTGTGAACTTAACCGCATTTGTGTGTGAATTTTGAGACTCCTCTGACTTGGATCAACACACAAATGCATGGAATGATCAGCAACCAATCAGATGTCTCCCTTCTTTTAGCCAATCACAAGAACGCACTCCACGTGGTTGTTTACTTATAAGCCAATCACATGAAAGGTTCACACAGCATATTTATGAAATTGTATGGAAATACAGATGTTTAGATTACAATTCAGGTTTATTTTTTTATTATTTTTTACAAAATATAAATTTTTAAATGTCTCAATACATATAGCCCAGACTGTGACTGCAGAAAAAAAGTTAACCATGGATTCATAAATTTGCAATAGGCAATTATTTCATTTTATTGAAATATTTTAATGAAAGTAAAAAAAAAAAAATTACACCTTTTTGAATATTTTAAGTATATCTAAATATTCTTTGGATGCAATATAGAAGTCACATTAATTACAATATTCGGTCCCTACATGAAGAGAGAGTCAGTGGTCCGCTGAGAGAGGAAAGTGACTCTCCGGCTGCACAAAGTGGGTGTCCGGCTGCGTGAGGAAAGGGAATCGTTCGCTCGAACTTCGCTGCGTGAGGAAAGGGAATCGTTCGCTCAACTTCGCTGGGTGAGGAAAGTGAATCGTTCGCTGAGGAAAGTGAGTCGCTCGCTGCATGACTCGTGAGGAAAGGGAGTCGTTCGCTGCGAGAGGAAAGTGACTCTCCGGCTGCGGAAAGTGGGTGTCCGGCTGCGTGAGGAAAGTGAATCGTTCGCTGATTGAGGAAAGTGAGTTGTTCGCTGAGGAAAGTGAGTCGTTTGCTGATTGGCTATAAGTAAACAATCGAAGTGATTGGCTCAAACAAGGGAGAAATCTGATTGGTTGCAGATCATTCCCTGTTTAAAAAAAGGCATTTGTGTGTTGAGCCAAGGCAGAGGAGTCTCAAAATTCACACACAAATGCAGTGAAGTTCACAGACCGCAAGCAGTTTGTAAATCAAGATATATGTGTGTGTGCATCAGAAATACATTTCTGAATCTTGTCCTGTGCATTTGTGAATCTTTAGTGCATTTGTAAATGTTGTTTGCATTTCTGAATTGTGTGTGCATTTCTGAATTTTGTAAGCATTTGTGAATCTTCTGTGCTTTTTACATTTTGTGTGTGCATTTGTGTATTTTGTGCGCATTTGTGTATCCTGTGTGTGTATTTATGAATTATGTGTGTGCATGTATGAATCCTATGTGTGCATTTGTGAATGTAGTGTGTGCATTTATCTTTATTGAGACTCTTTTGGCTCCATAATGGATGGGTCCCAGTCAGGATCATGAATCCCCTTGATAAAGCTAATACAATGAGAAGGAACACAAAAATAGCTGATGTCTTCCCTGTTGTTGGTGCTGAGGACCTCAATGTGTACCCGGATCCCAAAAACAATGAGACGGTGACTGTGAAGAGCCAGAGCATCATTGGAGGCACTGATGATATAATAAGCGAGTACACCATGAATCCATTTTCCAAACCGTGTTTTTAGCTTGTCCTGAATCACTAGGGTGCACCTATAATAAGTGTTTATATTCGGACTATTTTAGATTGCTTCAGGGATACCGTGGCGGAGTAACACAGTACCTTTGTGATTCTTCATAGACATAAACAGAGAGAAGTAGTTCCGGCTACAATGTTCTTCCGCAAGATGCAAGCAGTTCTGTTTATTAACCGCTAGAGCATCAAAAGTTCCCTACCGCAGCTTTAAGACAGCCCTGTTAGAATCTGTTGTACTGGCTCACCCCGATTTCAGCCTGCCATTCATTTTATGTACTGATGCATCTATGGATGGGGTAGGAGCTGTGCTGTCACTAATGTGGAAGTGTCGGCAATCCTTGATATTCATACAGAGTGGGAAGTAGGCACGAGGGATAGAGCGGTCCAGTGGCTCACTCAGGATACACACCAGCTGTTGTCTCCAGGTCATAGCCCCCTGCCGGTTTTAAACAGTGGGAGAAGTTCAAAATTCTTGATGGTATATTATACAGAGTGTGCAAGGGTGTCCTGACGTGATTGCATTTGCAATATGTTGTTCTTAGTTCGCTGGTGAAGCCACTTTAGACTTTATCCCTTGCGAGACAGAGGTTCTTCAGGTTCTTCTGGTTCTTCAGTATGTGAAATGTTGTGCTGTGTAATGAGCAAAACTCCAGAACCTGAAGGAAGAGCTCCTCTGTGTGTGTGTGTGTGTGTGTGTGTGTGTGTTTCAGACTGATGGAGGGGCTGATGAGTGTGTGTGTGTGTGTTTCAGACTGATTGAGGGGCTGATGAGTGTGTGTGTGTGTGTGTGTGTGTGTCTCAGACTGATGGAGGGGCTGATGATGGTGTGTGAGTGTGTGTGTGTGTGTTTGTGTGTTTGTGTCTCAGACTGATGGAGGGGCTGATGATGGTGTGTGTGTGTGTGTGTGTGTGTGTGTCTCAGATTGATAGACGGGCTGCTGATGGTGTGTGTGTGTGTTTGTGTCTCAGACTGATGGAGGGGCTGATGAGTGTGTGTGTGTGTGTGTGTGTGTGTGTGTGTTTCAGACTTATGGAGGGGCTGATGAGTGTGTGTGTGTGTGTGTGTGTGTGTGTGTTTCAGACTGATGGAGGGGCTGATGAGTGTGTGTGTGTGTGTGTGTGTCAGACTGATGGAGGGGGTGATGATGGTGTGTGTGTGTGTCAGTGTTGTAGTCGAGACCAGCTCATTCGAGTCCGAGTCGAGACCGAGACCAGAGAGATTGGGTCTGAGACAAGACCTAAAGAAATCTTCAAGAGTATGTCAAATGTTTGGTGGAAACAATAAAGGGTAAAAGTGCCACATAGTATGTGGTGTAAAGGTAATTTTATTAGTATTATGAAGTGTTACTTGTCAATATTAAGTGCTCATTTTCACATAACATCGTTGTACCACTATACACATCCATATAACCTTTCTAGTACACATAACATTACTGTACGACTCTATATTGTAATTCTACATAACACTTCTAGTACAAGTAACATTACTGTACCACTATACCTGTAAATGTTCAACTGTAACAGCTTTCACATAACTTTTAACCTTGAAGCTTAACTAATGACTGCTAATATCCTTACAATGTCTTGGATTATGTGCACTTTAGATGTTGTGAAGATTACAGATGGGCATAATTACTTTTTTTTTTTAAATAAGTGAGGAGACCATCCTGCTACCCAACCAAGCACGATGTGGTCTCATGATCAATCCACCCCAACTAAAAACTCTCTCTATTGGTGCAGAGGAAGCGGGGACTGACAAAAGTTACCATTTTATCACTTTCTGTAACAGCAACGGATAATCTAATGCTAATTTCCCTGGATGGTGCGTTTTAATGCAGGGTAAAATACACACTAGTCGAAGTTTTTTTTAGTTACGGACGGCATACACACAAGAGCCGAGTGACTGTCCAGGAAAATTTCATCCAAAAGTGTGTATGTGCCAGGGGAAGAAAGCTGGATCAAATGCCATATAAGTTCAATGCCTTCTGTCAGACATTTTTTTTTTGGGGGGGGGGGGGATGTTTAGTGTTGAGACAGTCAGTCTGTGTCTGTATTCAATATATAATTTAATTAAACAATATTTGTTTTTTTCTGTGACCATTTTGTCCTACTTTGTAAAAATAACACAGTTGAGAGAAATAATGTAGCAATGTGGCTTTCTGGAAAGCGGGATCACTACAGGCGGATGGCAGGAGGGTAACTTAAGGCCGGTGACACACTGGCTGCGTGGCGTCTCTGCTGCGTGCTAGAAGCGTGGTGGCTGCTTCGCGTTTTCTGTGTCTTTACACACCAGAAGCGTGTCTGACGACGCGGCGCTGGCACGCTGCTGTAGGTGACATAAAGGGAGGCTGCCGAAAAACCAGGCTCTTGTCTTCATGACAACAATATCAACTTTTTTTTTTTTTTTTTTTTTTACACACCTACTGATAAGAAACCGTCAACAGTATTGACGGCAAAATAGAGTATGTTTGACAGGTGCAATATTTGACAATCGATCATTATTAATTTATTTTTTAAATTACATTTATATCTGAATTTATGCCAACCTATAGACTTTCAAATATCAAAATATCATGAATTAATATGTATTTGTGTACAAAATGACATATAAACATATTTTCCTAGTATATTTTGCCTGGAAACGCTTCCAACATGCACGCGTGTCGCGTGAAAAATAGGCGTCGGTTCTATTTCTAGCATGCACGGGTTTTCCGCGCGTCTCACGCAGGCAGTCTGCAAGCTCTAGCCTGTTAACATGGGAGCCGAATTAAAAACAGACACGCCACGCAGCTGAGACGCTTGCGCCACGCATCCAGTGTTTTGCTGGCCTAACGTCTCACGTCAAAAGAAAATCACCAGTCATTGGATGTGTCAATCATACATCAATTTAAATAAACATTAACATACAGTAATAATAATGAAATATTTTGATTGGGACTCGAGTGGACTCGGTCATAAGTCCGATTCCTAATATGTTCGAGTCCGAGTCAATACCGAGTCAAAATGCACACGAGTCCATGACAAGACCGAGACCATCAAAATACGGTCTCGAGACCGAGTCCAAGACCGAGTCCGAGTCTCGAGTACTCAACACTGGTGTGTGTGTGTGTCTCAGACTGATGGAGGGGGTGATGATGGTGTGTGTGTGTGTGTGTGTCAGACTGATGGAGGGGGTGATGGTGTGTGTGTGTGTGTGTGTGTCTCAGACTGATGGAGGGGGTGATGATGGTGTGTGTGTGTGTGTGTGTCAGACTGATGGAGGGGGTGATGGTGTGTGTGTGTGTGTGTGTGTCTCAGACTGATGGAGGGGGTGATGATGGTGTGTGTGTGTGTGTGTGTCAGACTGATGGAGGGGGTGATGGTGTGTGTGTGTGTGTGTGTGTCTCAGACTGATGGAGGGGGTGATGATGGTGTGTGTGTGTGTGTGTCAGACTGATGGAGGGGGTGATGGTGTGTGTGTGTGTGTGTGTCTCAGACTGATGGAGGGGGTGATGATGGTGTGTGTGTGTGTGTGTGTGTGTGTGTGTGTCTCAGACTGATGGAGGGGGTGATGGTGTGTGTGTGTGTGTGTGTGTCAGACTGATGGAGGGGGTGATGATGGTGTGTGTGTGTCTCAGACTGATGGAGGGGGTGATGGTGTGTGTGTGTGTGTGTGTCAGACTGATGGAGGGGGTGATGATGGTGTGTGTGTGTGTGTGTCAGACTGATGGAGGGGGTGATGGTGTGTGTGTGTGTGTCTCAGACTGATGGAGGGGGTGATGATGGTGTGTGTGTGTGTGTGTCAGACTGATGGAGGGGGTGATGGTGTGTGTGTGTGTGTGTGTGTGTGTGTGTGTGTGTCTCAGACTGATGGAGGGGGTGATGATGGTGTGTGTGTGTGTGTGTGTCTCAGACTGATGGAGGGGGTGATGATGGTGTGTGTGTGTGTGTGTGTGTGTGTGTGTGTCTCAGACTGATGGAGGGGGTGATGGTGTGTGTGTGTGTGTGTGTGTCAGACTGATGGAGGGGGTGATGATGGTGTGTGTGTGTCTCAGACTGATGGAGGGGGTGATGGTGTGTGTGTGTGTGTGTGTCAGACTGATGGAGGGGGTGATGATGGTGTGTGTGTGTGTGTGTCAGACTGATGGAGGGGGTGATGGTGTGTGTGTGTGTGTCTCAGACTGATGGAGGGGGTGATGATGGTGTGTGTGTGTGTGTGTGTCAGACTGATGGAGGGGGTGATGGTGTGTGTGTGTGTGTGTGTCAGACTGATGGAGGGGGTGATGATGGTGTGTGTGTGTGTGTGTCAGACTGATGGAGGGGGTGATGGTGTGTGTGTGTGTGTCTCAGACTGATGGAGGGGGTGATGATGGTGTGTGTGTGTGTGTGTGTCAGACTGATGGAGGGGGTGATGATGGTGTGTGTGTGTGTGTGTGTCTCAGACTGATGGAGGGGGTGATGGTGTGTGTGTGTGTGTGTGTCTCAGACTGATGGAGGGGGTGATGATGGTGTGTGTGTGTGTGTGTGTGTCTCAGACTGATGGAGGGGGTGATGGTGTGTGTGTGTGTGTGTGTCAGACTGATGGAGGGGGTGATGGTGTGTGTGTGTGTGTGTGTGTCAGACTGATGGAGGGGGTGATGATGGTGTGTGTGTGTCTCAGACTGATGGAGGGGGTGATGGTGTGTGTGTGTGTGTGTGTCAGACTGATGGAGGGGGTGATGATGGTGTGTGTGTGTGTGTGTCAGACTGATGGAGGGGGTGATGGTGTGTGTGTGTGTGTGTGTCAGACTGATGGAGGGGGTGATGATGGTGTGTGTGTGTGTGTGTGTCAGACTGATGGAGGGGGTGATGGTGTGTGTGTGTGTGTCTCAGACTGATGGAGGGGGTGATGATGGTGTGTGTGTGTGTGTGTGTCAGACTGATGGAGGGGGTGATGATGGTGTGTGTGTGTGTGTGTCAGACTGATGGAGGGGGTGATGGTGTGTGTGTGTGTGTGTGTGTGTCTCAGACTGATGGAGGGGGTGATGGTGTGTGTGTGTGTGTCTCAGACTGATGGAGGGGGTGATGATGGTGTGTGTGTGTGTCAGACTGATGGAGGGGGTGATGGTGTGTGTGTGTGTGTGTGTCTCAGACTGATGGAGGGGGTGATGATGGTGTGTGTGTGTGTGTGTCAGACTGATGGAGGGGGTGATGGTGTGTGTGTGTGTGTGTGTCTCAGACTGATGGAGGGGGTGATGATGGTGTGTGTGTGTGTGTGTGTCAGACTGATGGAGGGGGTGATGGTGTGTGTGTGTGTGTGTGTCAGACTGATGGAGGGGGTGATGATGGTGTGTGTGTGTGTGTGTGTGTGTGTGTCAGACTGAT
Source organism: Carassius gibelio (assembly GCF_023724105.1). Lineage (NCBI taxonomy): Eukaryota > Metazoa > Chordata > Actinopteri > Cypriniformes > Cyprinidae > Carassius > Carassius gibelio. Next base: position 4,381,332 of record NC_068376.1, on the reverse strand, counting down.
GGAGGGGGTGATGGTGTGTGTGTGTGTGTGAGTCAGACTGATGGAGGGGGTGATGATGGTGTGTGTGTGTGTGTGTCAGACTGATGGAGGGGGTGATGATGGTGTGTGTGTGTGTGTGTGTCTCAGACTGATGGAGGGGGTGATGATGGTGTGTGTGTGTGTGTGTCAGACTGATGGAGGGGGTGATGATGGTGTGTGTGTGTGTGTGTCTCAGACTGATGGAGGGGGTGATGATGGTGTGTGATAAGATGATGGAAAAACAGCAAAGGACAGAGAGAAGGATGTGACATCAGAGGTGTGAGTGACAGCTATTTTTTTTCTTGGAAACACACTAATGTGCATGTGTGTGTCTGTGTGTGTGTCTGTGTGGTATAGATAGCCTATTATATGATTCTAAGAAGAAAAAAAACATAACAGATCTCTTGGTCAACCATTCTTGTCATCAGCTGTTTTGATAACTAGCTGATGTTGAGTGTGTGTGTGTGTGTGTGTGTGTGTGCGTGCGTGCGTGAGTGTGTGTGTGTGTGTGTGTGAGAGAGAGAGAGAGAGAGAGAGAGAGAGAGAGAGAGTGTGTGTGTGTGTGTGTGTTGGAGTGTATGTGTGTGTGTGCATGTGTGCGTGCGTGAGTGAGTGTATGTGTGTGTGAGAGAGAGAGAGAGAGAGAGAGAGAGAGAGAGAGAGAGAGAGTGTGTGTGTCGGAGCTGTGGTAAAACCACAAATGTTTTTTTTCCGACCTCTATCTATCGATCACCAGTATTTGTCCTGTTTTACTTTAGGCCTGCCCAACTTGATCAGAAACTCTTTCACTTGTGGTTGATGGATGTTATTTGAGGTTTGACTTCTTGTCAGATGTTAAACTGGTTTTGTAAAATAAAAAATGTGGGCCATTAGTTTGTCATGAATGTTTTTGAGTTGAACAGAAACTCTTTTACTGGCAGCAGAAACACATGAGCGGTATAAACTAGACTAAACTAGTCTCTCCTGCAGTGATGGAGGAAGTTCAGCGCATCTCTGAATGATTTTAATTTAATTTTGATTTAATGCTGTAGACAGGAGCTGAAAGGTCATTTTGAAAAGTGGTGAAAGTTTGTCCGGTTTCAGTTTCACCTGTGAATGTGGGTCTCAATTCGAATATTTAAATTAGCCAAAGTGTCAGAAAACCAGTTTGACCCAGCGAACAGAAATAGGCGAACGAAACTGTGCCTACTTTCATAAGACTGATATTAAAATATCTCATGTTGTTTGTATACAGATGTGTTATAAACTATGGCCTCAGTGGACCCTTTAGTTTATTTAATTTCTGCATTAACATCTTCATCTTCAACAATATCTGACATCATTGATTTGCTAAGGCAAGTCGGTTTAATAACTAGTGTTTTATGTGTCCAAAATCTCATATTTTTGCCTAACTTGACAAAAAAGTACAGCTTGATTGAAATTACACTAAATATCAAAATGAGTAAAAATTTTCTATTTTAGTAATAGTTACCCTGATTCACTCAAGTTTCACCTTAAGCTCTTCACTAATGCTCAGGGTAAAAGAAGTACACCAACTTTTGAAAAACTTGATTAGTGATCTTTGATGTAATTGATTGAAATAATTCATATTGGTTTTAAGACCTGATCTGACTCAAATGCACCCAAACAAACAGAGAATGCCCTGCTAATATTCTTACAGGACATTATTCATGCATTTATATGAACCCTAAAACACAGTTCAAAATTAAAAAAACAGGTAAAAAAACCTGTAAAAACAGTACATTATGCCCTATTTTTATGGATTTATAGTGCAGGCCAGGGTGAAAAACTCTAGTCAGAAATAACACTTAGTCACATGGTTTGAATTACGCATCACTCACAGATTATGTTCCGTCTATATCTAAGTTTGCTTTGTTGCATATGACTGTTATAGATTCACTGCATTACATCTGTATAAAATAGACATCACATGTTTCTTCTTCATGGCATCCTCCCAGTGTGGCTCTCAGTTTCACCTTTTAAGGCAATCTTTACTGATTGGGAGCGGAGTATTTTTTTAATGGTCAGAATGGAAAAAGTAGTGGATCACTTCTTATTTTATCTCCTTCACCCACATCCTGAAACAAACTATATGATGCTATTCAGCCCCGTCAAATGTATTTCTGTAGTGCTTTTTGCAATACAGATTGTGTCACAGTGATAAACAGGAAAATAACAGAACTAATTATGGAAACCATAAGGTGGGCGAGGTGTTAGGAACTACACTATTATAACCCCTACAAACGCATCTCAGTAAACATATGCACTTTAAAAGTGACAGACATTTAGATGTTCATAAGAGATGTTTTCTCTGTTTTGGGAGAACGGACATTGTTAAATTAGACCTCTGTTTAGCTATTGCACCAAAATTTGTTAAATAATATATTTTAGGGTTGGATAATTGTATTATTCTTTATTATTCATGCAACAATGCTAATTACTATAATAGTTTACATTAGTAAGCATTTACGATAATACTTTGACATGCGTCTGCATGTTTAATATTATTATACTGCTGTTTTTGATAGCATTGATACAGTTTCATACGGATAATATCACAATGATTATTGAATTTCTCTTACTCAATGCAGTATCCTGTCAGCAATAATGTGCCTGTGCTCTCTGTGCTTTTATTTTTATTTAGAGAACACTCCTTATATATATATATATATATATATATGTTTTTTATTATTATTCACGAGTTCACCCTTACATCTAATCTGAAGGCAAATAGTAGGCATATTTTGGCGTGCTGTCCTGGGGGAGGGGTCCGGGCCCGGAGCATAGCCCGAACCCAAATAACTCCCCCTATCCCAATTTGGGATAAATAGATTAGAAGTGAGGAGTTGGGGTGGAGGAGGGTTGCCGAAAAACTGTCGTGGGACAGGAGGTAGGAAGACTGGATATATATACGCGTGCGTGCTATAAGATGATTAGCTAAACGAGATGCACCTGTACCAAATTGGATGATTATCTGATCGTGCTTCTCCCGAACTTTGTTAATAAAACCACATTTCACGAGTTCACCCTTACATCTAATCTGAAGGCAAATAGTAGGCATATTTTGGCGTGCTGTCCTGGGGGAGGGGTCCGGGCCCGGAGCATAGCCCGAACCCAAATAACTCCCCAAAAGAAGCTTAAAGCCATAGGACAGCAGCCAGAGAGATAAAATTTAGTTGCCCCCCAAAATATGCGTGTTGGGAAGAAAATGCAGAGCGACCTGGAGAGCCCGTGCAGTGTTCGACGAGAGCTGCGGCTCGCAACGTCTTACTAGCGAGCCCTCCATGCCGCTTATGGGAGGAGCACAATGCCAGATATCAAGAAATGAGGGACTCTTGCTGCCTCCGAAGGGAGCTGCGGCTCTGCTGCACCGGAAGGGAGAGTCCCTCTTGCGGCTGAGTACGAGGCGCGGTTTGTTGCATCTGATGGAGGGCTCTCACTGCGACTGAAGGGAGCCAGCGACTGTATCCCATCGGGAGGGAGATCCCTGGCCGCCATAGAGTATGCAACATAACTCGGACGGGGGGTTCACACTGCGACCGAAGGGAGCCGTGGGTCTGCTGCACCAGAAGGGAGAGCCCCGTCAGATGCTAAATAGGCAATGAGATTCGAGCCGCGGTTTGGCGCGTCGGATGAAGGGCTCCTAATGCAACCGAAGGGAGCCAGCGGCTGTACCCCATCGGGAGGGAGATCCCTAGCCATCGTGGAGCATGCAACATAACTCAGATGGGGGGTTCACACTGCGACCGAAGGGAGCTGTGGGTCTGCTGCACCGGAAGAGGAGCCCTAGTCCGATGCTGAGAAGGCAAAGAGACGCGACTGTTGGAGGGACTCCCGCTGCATCCGAAGGGAGCTGCGGCTCTGCTGCACCGGAAGGGGGAGTCCCCCATTGCGGGTTTATGGAGGCACGTTTTTTTGCCTCTGAGGGTTCTCCCAGCCTCCGTAGGGGGTTCGCAACTCTGCAGCAGGAGTGCTGCCCCGGAGGGGAGAGCCCTGATTGACGCTAACTAGAATACGACTGTTGGAGGGACTTTTGCTGCGTCCGAAGGGAGCTGCGGCTCTGCTGCACCGGAAAGGCGAGTCCCCCTTGCGATGCGAGGCATGGCTTGATGCGTCTGATGGAGGGCTCTCACTGCGACCGAAGGGAGCCAGCAGCTCTATTCCCCCGGGAGGGAGAACCCTATCCGCCCTTGAGCATGCAACATAACTCAGACGGGGGGTTCACCCTGCGACCGAAGGGAGCCGTGGGTCTGCTGCACCGGAAGGGAGAGCCCCATCAGATGCAGAATAGGCAAGAAGATTCGAGGAACGGTTTGATGCATCGGATGGAGGGCTCCTGCTGCGACCGAAGGGAGCCAGCGGCTGTGTTCCCCCGGGAGGGAGATCCCGGTCCGCCCTTGAGCATGCAACATAACTCAGACGGGGGGGTTCACCCTGCGACCGAAGGGAGCCGTGGGTCTGCTGCACCGGTAGGGGAGCCCCGTCCGATACGGAGTAGGCAAGAAAACGCGACTGATGGAGGGACTCTCGCTGCGTCCGAAGGGAGCTGCGGCTCTGCTGCACCGGAAGGGAGAGTCCCCCTTGCGACTGTATAAGCGGCTTAATTTGATGCATCGGATGGAGGGCTGTCACAACGACCGAAGGGGGCCTGTGGCTCTGCTGCACCGGGAGGGATACCCCCATCTGCCGCTGAGCGCGCAGCGCAACTCAATGACTGATGAAAGGCTCACACTGCGACCGAAGGGAGCCACTGCCCAGCTGCACCGGAAGGGAGAGCCCTGTCCGATGCTGAAATAGGCAAGGAGATTGTAACGATGGCTGGAGGGCCCTTACTTTGGCCGAAGAAACGATAACTGAGAGGCTTCTATTAATCAAGTACACAACATGATTTAAGGAGGAATAGTTTTTTTTTTATTTTTTTTTTATTTATTTTTTTAATGTCTGATGAACAACAACCGAGGGCATCTATCGGATTATGTGAGAGGCCCCTTTTGAGCTGCTTAAGATTAGGGCCGAAACGATTCCTCGAGTAACGCGATTACAAAAAATGATGTAGGCAAATTCCTCTGCTTCGAAGCCTCTTTTAATTTATTCTAAATCTCACGTCAGGTTCTTTCGCAATGATTTTTTTTTTTTTTTTTTTTTTTTTTTGAATGAATTAATCAAAATAAGTAATTGCACTTACATCCGATTCACGAATTAATAGCTCTAAATATTAAGACGGAACAGTGTTTAAATGTAAATCCTGCATGTTCTGTGCGTCTCTGTTAATGAATGGAGCAGGAGCGCGACTTCCTTTTTCACACACACACTGAAGCGCACATTACGCTCACGGTAATTTCTGCGTCTGCTGTCTCACTAAATAAGGACTTGAACACATGAACAACATCTCCAGAACTGCTCTGACAGTCAGTTCATGAGCATTTGACTTTAAGTAAAACTAGCGTCACATCACATACACAGAACTGAAAAGGTACGTCAACCCGACTAAATAAAGGTCCGGGGTCCTGACATTTTATCCTACCCATCGGATTTACTGTGCATGCGCACATCAGTATAATTAAGCAAAAACACATTTTGTAACTCGATTAATTTTTTTTTTTTTTTTTTTTTTTAATAATTATTTATTTATTTATATCTATATAACATATTTTATAATACTGTATTTATTTATTTATTTATTAAGGAATAATAGCTGGATTGATTTGAGGGCATGAGATGGTCGAGTGAGCAACTGACCTGCAGACTGCGCATGATATGTTGCGACAGCTAAAAAATACGCGGCTGTGAAGATCAGCATCCAGGGCGCCCCAATAGGGGCATTGATTCCACTGGGCTACGCGTACTGCACATTTGGCTGAAAATAGCTTGTGGTAAGTATAAAAATGGGTTCCGCCATAAGACAGCGCGAGTTCCGCGACTATAGCCAGATAGTCATTGAGCTCGCGCCGTCTATAGGGAAAAGCAGAGCAGATTACCTCCGTATAGCGGCTAAATGCGATCGTGAATTCGGAAAAAGAAAGGGGGCGGGATGAACTGGGAGTCGAATTTTTTAAAGTTACTGAGAAATCTCCGCAATCTATTTGTCGGTAGGAATCAGCCGGAGGGAGCAGAGAGAGAAGAGAGGAGAGATCAACATCCGCACCTGCGAGAATCTGTGATTTGATGGAACTAGGCACGGGGGGTGGTTCCATAGCGGCGGCATTAGGTGGAGTATGTAGAGGGGTCGCTGTGAATAGAGTATACTGCGGTTTAGCTTGGGTAGAGGAGTTGGAAGGAAGATGAGGAGGGGCCATAACCGTTTGCGGAGGCATCCTCACGCACGGATTATCCCCTGGAGCTGGGGTCGGCCCGTAGGGAAAAGGATAGAAGGAGAAAGGCGGAAATGAGGGAGGGGTTGCACCCGTTTGCGGAGGCATCCTCACGCATGGATTGAACCCCGGTGCTTGGGGAAGCCCGTAAGGAGAGGAAGATGGAAAGGAGGAAGGAGGCCAGCCTGCTTGTGTTGCTAGCTGAGGATTCCCAGCTTGGGTGTCTGCAACTGGGGCTGCTGGCCATTGGTGGGGAAAAGAAAAAGTAGAGGGGTAAAAGTAAGGAGGCTGAGCTTGAGCGGCTAGCGGAGGCAGCCTCGCGCTAGTCTTTGCAGCCGAAGGTAAAGTAGAAAGCAGTGGAGGTTGGAAATTCGCGCCCGTAGGCACTGTTGCATGCGGCGAGGCAGCTGAAGGAGCTGCAGAGATAGGTTGTGAAGAGGGAGGCAGTGCGATGGGAGGAGCGGCCGAATTTGGGGCGTGGCCCCGACCTGCTGATGATCTGCTATGTCCTGACGCTTGGGGGGAGCCGGAACTTGAGCTGGAAGAAGATGACATTTGTGTGACACGTTGTTTAGACCTGTGGGCTTTGGTTACCTTTTTGGAGGTAGGTGGATTATTTCCCAGTGTGCTATAAAGCTCATAGAGTTGAGCTTTGCTCATGTTGCGAGAAAACCTGACATCTGAATTTGACAGCGCTTGTCTTAATCCTGCGACGGTCCATTTTCCAATGGGTGGGATGGATGGTGAAGCCGATGCATGTGATGTTGATGGTGATTGGATTGGCTGTCTCGATGGTGGAGGTGAACGGAGACTTCGAGGTGTGTGCGTATCCGGCCTATTTCGTCTTCGCCCACGCGCTGAGGCCTCGGGCTCGGCGCTGCATCCCGGTTGAGAAGGAGGTGCCATGGGGTCAGCAGAGGAAGCTGCTTTAGAGCCGGTGGCTTGCTGGGGAGCTTCTAGCTCATTGTCTGAAGGGAAGAGTTCGAGTTCCGACATCTGGCGGACGAGTGGATGCCGAAAAACTGTCGTGGGACAGGAGGTAGGAAGACTGGATATATATACGCGTGCGTGCTATAAGATGATTAGCTAAACGAGATGCACCTGTACCAAATTGGATGATTATCTGATCGTGCTTCTCCCGAACTTTGTTAATAAAACCACATCTGTCAGTTTAAGTCCTGGTGATGCAGTGTTGCCAGGTATTACTACAGTGACAAACAAAAATTATCCCCGAATGCCAAACAAACTAAAATAATCAAAATCTTGTGTTTTGGAATTCAGTTAAAGATATAGTACAGACCAAAAGTTTGGACACCCTTCTCATTCAAAGAGTTTTCTTTATTTTCATGACAATGAAAATTGTAGATTCACACTGAAGGCATCAAGGGCTATTTGAGCAAGAAGGAGAGTGATGATGACCTGTCCTCCACAGTCACCGGACCTGAACCCAATCCAGATGGTTTAGGGGTGAGCTGGACCGCAGACAGAAGGCAAAAGGGCCAACAAGTGCTAAGCATCTCTCGGGGAACTCCTTCAAGACTGTTGAAGACCATTTCAGGAGACTACCTCTTGAAGCTCATCAAGAGAATGCCAAGAGTGTGCAAAGCAGTAATCAAAGCAAAAGGTGGCTACTTTGAAGAACCTACAATATGACATATTTTCAGTTGTTTCACACTTTTTTCTTATGTATATAATTCAATATATAATTCCACATGTGTTAATTCATAGTTTTGATGCCTTCAGTGTGAATCTACAATTTTCATAGTCATGAAAATAAAGAAAACTCTTTGAATGAGAAGGTGTGTCCAAACTTTTGCTCTGTACTGTATATAAACTGAAAATTCCCACTTTATTAATTCCCTAAAAAGGTCACATTATCTGGGAGAAACAAGTGCAAAGCCGCTTATAATAGCTGGATCTGGCAACACACAGCTCACAGCCGGCTTGGACCTGCAGCTCAGAAAGACTATAATCTTATTACTCAGATCAAGTCAGTTCAGTGCTGACTCATTTGAGCCTGATTCCATTCGTGTGTTTGCTCTCGTCTGATGGCGTCAGTGTGCTCATGATGACAGGTTTCTGAAAGTGTACTGTGGCTGATGAATGATGTCATAACTGATGCAGTTTCTTCTCAGAATGGTTTTACTATGAAAACTGGTACAGTCGATACCAATTTAGAGATGCGTTGCAGGCATGAGTTTTAGTGAAGTGCAGTGGAGCTTCAGGCCCTGACTGTGGAAACACAGCACTATTCTGGCCTCGGTGCGACTGGCCCGAGGATGTTAGCCCACCGGCCGGTTTAAGCCCTGGCTCGCACTGACCCCACAGTGGAAATGCGGCTACTGTTGCCTTTGGCTTGCTTAGTTGGGGGTACAATTTCTGGCAATATCGTCAATTTAATTGCACAGACAATTAATCAGCTATTATGTTCTATTGTCCTCTTGCAATTTCGACAGATTTTTCAAGAAGGCTGAGATCGCATGCTTGTTTGTGAAGTCTGACTTAATTCTTGTGAGCAATAAATAAACTTTACTTAAGAACACCAGGCCGTGTTTGTAGTGAACAGACACATTAGCTGTAGCTCGATTCATTCACTGGAAGATTAGTGTTTTAATGCATCGAGTTCAGCAGCTGTTTGTGTCTCTCGTCGCCTGTGCTTCTGTCTTTCTACATTAGGATAGCAGCATATAGACGAGAAGAGACCATCTATATTTATTCATGTTGAACCAAAAATGCATTCGGCTTCACAGAAACAGATTAATCATACAGCTACTGATGGAGTTTTGTTTTCTGAAAGAGTAAAATGAGAATATCTGTTTCTGCTGCTCAGTCTCACACTGACACGAGAGAAAAATAACAGGTGCAGCCCCTCAGATGTGCGGGAACCTTCAGACACAAGAACACAGAGAAGATTGTAACAACAATGAGTAGTGCATAATAATTAACTCAAATGATATATAGGGAATTTGAATAATTAATCAGGAATATGATTAATATATATCTCAGATGACAGTTACATTAAATTTTATTGATTATGAAAAATAGCTCAATTGCCTATACCAATAAATAATCACAGGGCACTGTAACTTACTCATTAATATGTCAATATTCCATTCTTCATATCAATTGTTGTGATATCTCTTACTGTAAATTACTGCAAATCAAACAGTGGTTTGTCCAACAAACCAGATTGACCTATCAATTTTCAATAAAGTTATCACTTCTTATAATTCAAGGAAAAATATTCTCTGGCCATGAAAACATTATCCTATCCTTAGTTTCTAAATTTAAAGCTTGTAGCTAAAGATCAGACATCTCAGTGACTCGTAATGTGAGTAGGGTGGAGTCCAAGCCAATCATGGATATAGGGTTTTTAATAATTAAACTAATAATACATCGAAACTACAAATCACACGGAGTAAATATGCGTACGACAATACAGACAGTAAACTTTATACAAGACATAACGAGATCCAAATAAGGGAGAGAGAAAAAGAGAGAGAGAGAGAGAGAGAGAGAGAGAAAGAGAAAATGGAGAAAGCGAGAGAGATCACAGAATGAGCTCAGGTATGAAAATCAGTCAGTAACCTTTTTGGAAGCCAACACCAATCAAATCACAGCAACACTTTAAAGCAGCATTTAAATCTCCATAGAAAAGTGATACTTGCAAAGTGTCCAATGTGCGTGAGCTGGAGACCGACATGCGCTGGATCTTTTGAAAACAGCGTGCGCGTTGGATCTTGGCGTGAGCGTGGAGCCACGTGGTCCTTTGTGGCAAGGGGTGTTCGTTCATCTTCCGGCTGTTGCGGGATCACGCGGTATTTGAAAGGTTTAACAAGCAATGTTCCAGAATTCGCCTTCCTTGTGTGGAGAGGCGAATAGTCGAATAAACTTAGTAAAGAAAAGAAAAGAAAACAACGAAAACGAAAGCTTCCGAAGGAGCCATGATAATGGCTTCCCCCTCTCAGTCCCTGTGCTGAGGGGGACGGCGATATGAGCGCGGCCCAAGGCGAGTCAGCGTAAGAAGAGAGAGGCGGGCCTTGTTCGGTCGACTCTTATAGCTTGAGATAGTTCACGCCTCTGTTCGCGTGAACAACCAATGAACGTCAGCGATCTGCAGCGGGAAAAGTTCCTTTGTCTCTGTGGAAACAACCCCCTAATGATTTAGGGCTTGTCACATTTCAATAGGGATATTCTAGCAAGTTCGTAATTCCAGAATAATAAATTTTTCATTACTTTGCTTTAGATAAATGGGTCTGTCAAAGCATGACGATTACAAGAACACCAAACAGTACATGTATATAACTGATAGAAATACGAAGTTACATTCAAATGCAGAATTACACACATTTAAAGATTAACACACGCTAATAAATTGCAGATAGTCCCAATTTATATGGGAAACATCTAATGTACCAAAAAGAAATACGTAATACATTTAGAAAACATAAAAACAAAAAGGTAATGGTTTAGAATGCATTGGGAAAAGAAACCAGTGATTTGGCTTCTCTCCTGTCCTGTTGCCCAGGGGTCATAAAGTTTATATGAGCTGCAAAGGAGTGGGGCTTACATAAACATGACTATTTTTGAGAGAGTTAAAATGAGGAAAAACATTTCCAATTTATAGGCTAGTAAAATTATAATCCTCGCATAACAAGGATTAACCATGGTACACACAAAAAATATTCAAAATACATATTATTAATAAAATGATGAAGGTAAGGAACTTCTAAGAAAGGTTTCTTTTTGTCTCCAGTCTCTTCAGGAATGTGGTTGGGGGTTGCGTATCTCCTTTGAGGCTCGCACGGGTATCGTAAATAATTTAAGTCCAGCCAGGCTGGCGCCAGGCCAGGCATTTAGTGCAGAAAGGTTTCATTTGTATGCCTGAATTTAACCGATGAATCGATGACCTGCATATGCGTTACAAGATAGAACCATAGATAGATAGATAGATAGATAGACAGTCAGATAGATAGATAGATAGAAAGTCAGATAGATAGATAGATAGATAGAAAGTCAGATAGATAGATAGATAGATAGATAGATAGATAGATAGATAGATAGAAAGTCAGATAGATAGATAGATAGATAGATAGATAGAAACAGTCAGATAGATAGATAGATAGATAGACAGTCAGATAGATAGATAGATAGATAGATAGACACAGTCAGATAGATAGATAGATAGATAGATAGATAGATAGAAAGTCAGATAGATAGATAGATAGATAGATAGAAACAGATAGATAAGATAGAAACAGATAGATAGATAGATAGATAGACACAGTCAGATAGATAGATAGATAGATAGATAGATAGATAGATAGATAGATAGATAGATAGATAGATAGATAGATAGATAGATAGATAGAAAGTCAGATAGATAGATAGATAGATAGATAGATAGAAACAGTCAGATAGATAGATAGATAGATAGATAGACAGTCAGATAGATAGATAGATAGATAGATAGATAGATAGATAGATAGACACAGTCAGATAGATAGATAGATAGATAGATAGAAAGTCAGATAGATAGATAGATAGATAGATAGATAGATAGATAGATAGATAGATAGATAGATAGATAGATAGATAGATAGATAGATAGAAAGTCAGATAGATAGATAGATAGATAGATAGATAGAAACAGATAGATAGATAGAAACAGTCAGATAGATAGATAGATAGATAGATAGATAGATAGATAGTCAGATAGATAGATAGATAGATAGAAACAGTCAGATAGATAGATAGATAGATAGATAGTCAGATAGATAGATAGATAGATAGAAACAGTCAGATAGATAGATAGATAGATAGATAGTCAGATAGATAGATAGATAGATAGAAACAGTCAGATAGATAGATAGATAGATAGATAGTCAGATAGATAGATAGAAACAGTCAGATAGATAGTCAGATAGATAGTCAGATAGATAGATAGATAGATAGATAGATAGATAGATAGATAGATAGAGCTGTAAAGGGGCAGGGGCATAACCACAAACTGTGGTTGCTTCTCTCGTTTAAAGCTTCTCGGAAATGTGAAGCTTTGGCAGCACACACACACACACACACACACACACACACACACACACACACGCACACACACACACACACACACACTTATACGGTTTGTTGGTCTATCAACACATGTGTGTGAGTGTGAGCTGCTGTGTCTTTGGTGTTAATGGCCAGGAGTGTGAGTGTGAGTGAGGGAGAACACTCCTCCTACATGCTTCTCGTTTCCTGCTCAGTTTCCTTCAGTGTAAATGACACCACAGCCCAGCGCTGGTTAATCCATGTCCTACTTCACTACCTGTGTGTGTGACAGGAAGGGCTGAGCTCTTTTACCCTGGTGTATGTGTGATCGAGCTCACAGACGAGAACATGGGCGAGTGACATCGCAACGCTCAGAGCTGGGACGTCTCCGCTCCACACGTATGTAACACACTTTTATTCGCTCTGAGTCTCTACACACATGTGTCAGCATGAAGCTTCTGCTCGAACACTTGAGTTTTTAAACTTAAATCATATACGCCTATGTATGAGCTCTCTGTACAAAACTCTATTTTGATGGAGATGATGACATTTGAAATGAATGAACATCTGATGTAATGAAGCAGCATCATACGTTTCCCTTCTATGGTGATTAAAGATCAAATATAATATGATAAAATATTTCCATTCCATTCGTGTCATTTCCAAGTTTTGACATTTATTTGAAATATGAGTGTGTTGATTTAATAGTTAACCTTAACCCTAAAGACTTAGTGCTGATGTTTTTTTTCTTTTCTCCATTTTATTGATGATTATTATCTACAGTTTAAACAGGAAGAAAAGAAAATCAAAGACTTTCAATCAAAGATATTTGAGAGCTCAAGTTATAAGGCTTCCCATCGAGTCTGTCACACTTCTCCATGCGTTTGTTCAGTCATGTGGTTAACAGCCGTTTATCTTATTAACATGCTCTGAATCACACATTAAAAGCTCTGTGTCTCATATCTGAGTCTGTGGGTGTATGACCTGTGTATTTGCTATTTTCTGTCTGTGGCTTTGGGTTTTTCCACCTGTTGAGTGTGTGAACGTTTGCTGGAGGAAAATGAATGCATGCACTCTTACCTGCACTATAATAAAATCCATAAAATAGGACACAATGTACTGTTTTTTTCTTTTTTTCTTTTTTTACAGGTGTTTTACCTGTATTTTGAAGTTTATTGCATTGCATTTTAGGGAAATGTATGTAAAATGCATATGGTTTATTTTTCATTCTCTGTGTGTTTGCCAAGAAAATAAGAAACAATTCTCTGTCTCCCACAGATTTTCAGATGCATACTGGGATGAAAACGGCATCATGCAGACTCTGGCGATGATGATGATGATGATGATGTCGTCATATTCAGCTCTTGCAGATCAAAGTAAGAACTCCTGATGGGCTTTGTGTTTGAGTTGTGATCTGTATGTGTGTGTGTGTGTTTCTAAATATGTCTTGTTAGTTCTGACAAAACCAGCTATACCGCCGTACATGGTAAAAAGTAACGGTCCCACTACTGAGCCTTGTGGTACTACATACTAAACTTGGACCGTACTGCTACAAATAACAGTCAGATAAATATGATTTGTTAAGATTGATCTCTTTTGATATATTTCTAGGTATAGGGTTTAATACAAGTGAAACACACACACACACACACACACACACACACACTGTAAATGTGTGTACTTTTCACTTCAAAACAAAGGTTCTTAATTGGCATTGATGAGTCCATTAAAAAACCCTCAACATCCAAAAAGATTTCCATTGCAAAAAAAGGGTCTCTAAAATGTAAAAAAGTTTCTTTAGATTAATAAAATAAGCAGGGTTCTTTTATGAACTACTCTTTTCTGTACAGTTATTTGGGGAACTAAAAATGGTTATTTTGTGGCATTACTGTGAAAACAGTCTTTTGCAATCTTTATTTTTAGGTTGAATTGCTCAAAAGTTGCTCTTTCTCTAGGTTTAAAGTGTTATAATGATTATTACAACACCTTCACATGTGTTTGGGACACCTCAAATCTGGACGTGATCCCTCCGATCCGACCCGAGACCGAATGCTGGATTACAGTATCAGTTGAGAAGAGGTCAACTCGTTTGAGGTATATAGCTTGTGATTAAACAATCAGCCTTTATATCTTACATGATCCAGAACTCGTGAATGTGGAACAGTTTTCTGTTGCTTCTTTAGTGTCTAAAGAGTTTTATGATTGATTTCATGATTAGTTTGTGAGGTAAAAGTGGAAAAATGTATGTGTATGTGCTTCATTTTTATATGTGAAATCAATTCTTCAGTTTCTGTGATTTCAGTAATTTGGAGAAAAAGGACGCAACTTTGATTGCAGACCCGATGCAGCCTCACATACGCTCTGCAACCGTGGTCTTTCAAAGCAAGGTGACTGATGCCACTTAAGTTAATCTGACGTCTTGTTGATCATCCAGCAATGAGTTGAAAACCAAAGCAAACTTGTGACGTGTCATACAGATGCATTATTTCTTTCTTTTCTGCTGCAGAGAGGTATAATAATTTCAGTAGCCGAATTGCATGAAGAAGTCCGGTGTAAAAACTACACAAATCCTGTGGCTGAAATAGCAAAACATAAAGCAGCAGTTAGTGGTGAGTCAAATATAATAACTCATGCACACATTCTTGAACCGAAGCTAGAGAGTGTGTCAGTGTGTGAATGATGAGTTCATTAATGAGTGAGAGACACTTTGTTATGCTTCTGTTCCTCACAAACCGGTTCTGGCTCCAGTCTGAAATAAACTGTTTGCTTGAGCGATCGTGTTGTGTTTCTGTGTGCAGCTGTGAAAGTGGCTCCTCCTCAGAAAGTGGACGTTCACGGGGGCAATGTTTCTTGGAGTTGGGATTCTTTAAAACCCTTTTTAGATGCTGAGTTTGGGGTCCAGTACAGATCTGCTGCTCAGAGCTGGAAGGTGAGAACATCAGCCTCTCCTTTAATTCCACAACAGAAAGTTCATTTTTGACAGTTGCTTATACATTATTTCTGAAATCAGGGATAATTTTTTCTAAACTTTACACATAAAAAAAACAACAATATTTCACTCTCCAGTTACACACCGATGCCAAACACGAGAATCTTGTGCATGTCCAGTGTGCTCATAAATACTGTTTACAGCACATTCAGCAATAACTAAAGAGCTGTAAGTGTTTTCTGATGTGAGCTTGATCAGGAAATGAACGGCAGTGTTTTCCAGAACTCATGAGCTGTCAGTGCTGAGTGTCTCATGTTGAGAAAAGTGTTCTGTGTTTTTCCAAAATGTCATTATACAGTTGCAAACTGATAATATGCTTGAGGTTTTGCAGACTTGGTTTGAAGAGATGTGTTACTATGTACTTTAGTGTTTAAGTGATTGTAGAACAAACTGTTGGATGAGTAGATGATGTGCATCTGAAAGCAGATTCTGTGTTTTGTGACTCTATCAGCGTTCATCACAGCAGAAATGATTGATTCTGTCAATGTCTGTGTAGGATGTGGAGGATATTATCGTAAAAACTACAGAACCTGAATTGGAGCTGCCAAAGGACAATTTACTCTTAAATCATCAGTATGTGATCAGGGTGAGAGTCAGGTATCAAAGGGAAGACATGCCCAATGCTGTGTGGAGCGACTGGAGTGAAGAGTACAGCTGGACGTCTGATGTGGGTCAGACACCCCAAACAACAGGTAACACACACCTGTCTGACACACACACACACACACACACATGTGCAGCGATACTCTAACGCTCTCATCTGCCTCTTCAGAGATTCTCCCGCTGGATTCTTCGAAGGCAGGAATCATGCTCTCAGGAATCACTCTGGCCATCATATTAATCCTCACTATTCTCGTCAAGTGCAAGAGAACCAACAGGTGAGTGATCACAAACAACAGCTACAACGATAACCATAACCATAACAACAGTGATAACCATAATGCAGCTAATAATAACTATAACTATAATGATAACTGTAATAATGACTAACTATAATGACTATAAAGCAACAAACTGACTCATGTCCTCTCAACCTAAAAACGATTGTAAATGATTTATTGAAGTGAGAACGTGTCAGGTTATACGAGAGACATTACGTCTGTTATGATCTGTTACAAAGTGTGTGTTTGAGCACTGAATGAGTCATGAGCCACAGGAATGTGGCTGGTTCATCTTTCAGGGTCCAGAAGAAGGGCTCCACGTATATTCCTGATCCCTCCAAATTCTTTGGTGATCTGAACTCCAGCCACAGAGGGAATTTCAAGGTGAGTCAGACATACGTTAGCTTTCGTTCTGTTCAGTTCTGTTCTGTTCTGTTTGTCATGACCTCACGTTCTCTCCATCAGTCCTGGCTGGGGACGGTTTCAGTGCACGAGAGTTTCATCAGAGTGGACACTGAGTTCATCAGTCCGGTCGAGGTCGTGAAGCTGCAGGACGCCTGCGATTCCCGAAGCACACACAGAAACAGCGGCAGTCTGCAGGACACATGGAGCGACAACGTCAAATTCTCCAACTTCTCAAACTCCACCTACTTCCTGTCCCAGAGTTCCAAGGGGCCGAGCGACACTCTGGAGCCCTGCTCGGCGCACTCCTCCTACGGGCCAGCGGGGGGCGTCAGTGGCTCGGAGACGCTTCCTCAGCGCATCGCCGAAGAGATGGACGGAGAGGAGCTGGAATTCTCTCTGAAGAAGCTGGAGAAGCTGCGCCAGGACACGCAGAGTCCAGATTCAGGTTTCGCCGGCGGAGCCGAGGATAGCATGGAGGAGACGGAGCTGCCCAGTCCTCTGTGCTTGACCCTGACCCCTCTGCTGCCCCAGGATCTGCCCACGCCGCAGCCGAGCAGACACCCGCTCCTGGACCTTCAGCGCATGGATCTGCTGCTGCGACCCAGCTGCACGATACCTGGCTTAGACCTGGACCTCCAGAGCGGCTGTGGGCTGATAGAGCCCTCTAGTGACGATTACATGCCAGTGAAAAACGTGCAGCGTTAGTGTTGAGGGCCAGAACGGATTTAACGTTATCAGATAGAAGCACGCTTTGGGCTACACAGAAATTGACGAGCTCAATCTAACTGCGGTGAAAATGAGGAAGTTTGAGAGCTAGTTTTGCGCCGTCTGTCACTGCTCTGAAGCATTCGTTCTGTCATCTTCTGCTCATCCTCATTCAGTGAAACACAGCGCTACAGAAAGAGATTCAGTGTTTCAGACTATGGGCAGCTGTTATGATACTTATATGAGACCCTGAAGCACAAAACCAGTCATAAGTGTCAGTTTTCGAAATTGAGATGTATGCATCATCTGTGCGCTGAATAAATGATCTCTCCAGTGATGTGTGGTTTGTTCGGAGGACAATATTTGTCTGAGATACAACTATATGAAAATCTGGAATCTGAGGGAGCAAAAACATCTAAACATCTATAATATCTTTAAAGTTGTTCAAATGAAGTTCTTAGCAATGCATATTACTAATCAGAAATTAAGTTTTGATATATTTATGGTAGGAGATTTACATAATATCTTCATGGAACATGATCTTTACTTAATATCCTAATGATTTTTGTCATAAAAGAAAAATTGTTCATTTTGACCCATACAATGTATTGTTTTCTATTGCTACAAATAAACCCCAGAGACTTAAGACTGGTTTTGTGCTGCAGGGACACATAAAGTTTACAATTTCATTGCATAGAAAAGAGCAACGTGGACTTTCTGTTAAACATTTCCATTTGAGTTCCAGAGAAAAAAGACAGTTCTTCAGTTAAACCGCTTAACGGTTAGTCATCTAACTTTACTTTTTAAGGCTAGATTGGACTCATTTGAATCTGAAATTAGACTGCTTATCACTTGGTTAATGCTAACTGGTCAAACTGGCTCTCAACACCAGGGTTTACTGGTTTGGAATGACGTAATGGTGTGTAAATGATGAGTTTTGGTGGTTGACACGACAGGATCTGCTTGTGTGTGTGCAGATGATGTGTCTCAGTAGGTTTGTGTGACGTAAATGCAGTCACAAAGGAAACACAAAGGACCACTTCCTGTTTCTTTTCACAAAAATTCTAAGATTCAGTTTACATGGAACGACTCTAAACTATATGTTTAGAAAATGATTCCTTTCAGATGAGATGACTTATAACATTCTTCACCCTGAATATTATCGTAATATATCATTTCTATTTATAAGATGTTTGGCAGCAGGGACATTAAGGCTAAAATGAGAGCGAAACAAGTGAAACGTTGTTTTGAGTTGCTTGCACTTATCACAGTTATTGGCATATTATGATATTTTTATATATAATTTCATGTCATGTGTTTGATTTCTGCATTGAAATGTATGTTCAAAACGATGTCTGCTGTTTTGTTGAATGTAAGAGAAGCCAGTTTGCTGCTAAATAATATATTAAAGCATCTTTGTGCTCAGACTGTTTCTGATTGGTTGACTGACAGTTAGCCTAAAGCTGGTTAGTGTGGGTTAGTTAAGACTGAGTAATGCTGTTATAAGTGCCACTAAGAATGAGGATGACAACAGATAAAAGTATTATGGGGTGTGGCAAGAAGTGTGTTTAATAATAAATAAATAAATAAGGTATTTGTTGCAAAACAGAAATAGAAATTGCAACAACCAATAAATCTGGTGAAAAATTGATTTGTGGGACGAATTCATGACAATATTATTGCACTTTTTTAATAAGGAACCCCAGAAACTGAACAGGTCTGGGTGAATAAACAAAAAATATTTCTTATGAAATGTATTTTTTCACAGGTTTAATATGGGTAATTAAAATGCGTGAACTGAAGTATCACTCGAGCACATGATTGCTCCAAGAATTTACTTCTGTCCAAGAAACAACTCAAAAGGTAAGGCCGTAAGCTGCTCGCGAGTCGACAAGCATCACGCGCGCACAGGTCAGGTGAGACCCCACACAGTGACGTCACGGGCGTCGCGCAGGTGAGCGCGGGTTGCTGGGTGTTGCCTGTTGCTAAGAGACCCGTTATTCATATGCTCTCACACAATCTCTTATTTAAATGAAAGCTGCGGCTGACCTCAGAGCAGCCCATTATTGATCCTCTGCGACCCTTGGACCGACAAACACTGCGAGTCCCTCAGAACATGTGAAGAGCCGAGCTTGTGTGAGTCCTGCTGAGAACAACCTCCAGAATCGGGACCGAGAGTCTGACACGGAACCGAGGATGAGCGCGAGATAACGGTCCGGTTCGTGATGGAGCTCGGGAACGGAGTCAGATCGGATCCGAATCGAGAGCGCGCCAGAGACACTGTGAGAGAGAGAGAGAGAGAGAGAGAGAGAGAGAGAGAGAGAGAGAGAGAGAGAGAGAGAGAGAGAGAGAGAGAGAGAGAGAGAGAGAGAGCTCTGAACGGGTTCTCTCAGTATTCCTGTGTTAATCTGTTTATCCACAGATTCCTCGCGCGGATCCGGATCAGAACCAAAAAAGGAGGAGGAGCTTCCCGAAATGGCCGATTGTCCTCATCTTCACCATCATCATCCTCATCTTGGCAGGATCTTCATGTCTTATCTGGTTCTTTCTAGGTGAGGAAAGAGTCACCCACGCGTTCAGCAAGTGTCAATACAGCGAAACTAAAACTAGTTAGTAGTGGATTACAGATGAAACAAAATCAGTTTACTGTTAAAGTCAAACATATTAACAGAGGAGTTTAGTTCAGGATAACAATGCATTAGTTTTGTGTGTGTGCACACTGTATACACACACGCACACACACACACATGTCATTACTATAAAATACTAAATAAAAAAAACTCTTTGTAAATGTGTAATTCAGAATAAATTAGTGCACATGTTTCTAACTGAAGTGATGGAATAACAGTGATTACAGTTTTTTTTCAGTCGCTAACAAGCATTTGTCCAAGCAGTTGTCACTTTTTCAAAACTCTAAACACAATTAGCACAGCATCTGTCTATTGTGGCCATACCATTCACACATTTCATGTCGTTTTCACACAATATGGAGTCATTGAACACATTTCCACAATGCTTACATTTTCTGAACAGACAAGCTATACCTCCCAACAAAATTATGGATCGCTTTTGTAGTATTTACAAATGTTAACACACAACATCACACAATAGCAAAAACAATGTTCCAAACCTTAGATACAGTATAAAAATCTATGCTTCTGCAATGATATCAGTTCAAAAACAGTATATCTTAGCTGATTTATGTTGTGTAAATTGGGCCAACCACAACTGATTCCAATCTGGCTTAGACTCAATGGCAGGGGTTATTTTTTTCTATTACATTGACACTTATACAATAAAAGGACTTTGAAGAGTGATGTTTTTGGAAACAGAAACAGAAAAAGACAAACACTGTAATGTATGGACAAGGAAGAGTAAGAGCAAGGGGCCCAGGGAGAAGAGCAGGAGCAGTGAGAGGAGCAGTGAGAGGAGCAGGAGCAGTGAGAGGAGCAGTGAGAGGAGCAGGAGCAGTGAGAGGAGCAGTGAGAGGAGCAGGAGCAGTGAGAGGAGCAGGAGCAGTGAGAGGAGCATGAGCAGTGAGAGGAGCATGAGCAGTGAGATATGCAGTGAGAAGAGCAGGAGCAGTGAGAGGAGCAGGAGCAGTGAGAGGAGCAGTGAGAGATGCAGTGAGAAGAGCAGTGAGAGGAGCAGTGAGAGGAGCAGGAGCAGTGAGAGGAGCAGTGAGAGGAGCAGGAGCAGTGAGAGGAGCAGTGAGAGGAGCAGGAGCAGTGAGAGGAGCAGGAGCAGTGAGAGGAGCAGTGAGAGGAGCAGGAGCAGTGAGAGGAGCAGTGAGAGGAGCAGGAGCAGTGAGAGGAGCAGTGAGAGGAGCATGAGCAGTGAGAGGAGCACTTAGAGGAGCAGGAGCAGTGAGAGGAGCAGTGAGAGGAGCAGGAGCAGTGAGAGGAGCAGTGAGAGGAGCAGGAGCAGTGAGAGGAGCAGTGAGAGGAGCAGGAGCAGGAGCAGTGAGAGGAGCATGAGCAGTGAGAGGAGCATGAGCAGTGAGAGGAGCAGTGAGAGGAGCAGGAGCAGTGAGAGGAGCAGGAGCAGTGAGAGGAGCAGTGAGAGGAGCAGGAGCAGTGAGAGGAGCAGTGAGAGGAGCATGAGCAGTGAGAGGAGCACTTAGAGGAGCAGGAGCAGTGAGAGATGCAGTGAGAGGAGCAGGAGCAGTGAGAGGAGCAGTGAGAGGAGCAGGAGCAGTGAGAGGAGTAGTGAGAGGAGCAGGAGCAGGAGCAGTGAGAGGAGCATGAGCAGTGAGAGGAGCATGAGCAGTGAGAGGAGCAGTGAGAGGAGCAGGAGCAGTGAGAGGAGCAGGAGCAGTGAGAGGAGCAGTGAGAGGAGCAGTGAGAGGAGCAGTGAGAGGAGCAGGAGCAGTGAGAGGAGCAGGAGCAGTGAGAGGAGCAGTGAGAGGAGCAGGAGCAGTGAGAGGAGCAGTGAGAGGAGCATGAGCAGTGAGAGGAGCAGGAGTAGTGAGAGGAGCAGTGAGAGGAGCAGTGAGAGGAGCATGAGCAGTGAGAGGAGCAGGAGCAGTGAGAGGAGCAGTGAGAGGAGCAGGAGCAGTGAGAGGAGCAGGAGCAGAGAGAGATGCAGTGAAAGGAGCAGTGAGAGGAGCATGAGCAGTGAGAGGAGCAGTGAGAGGAGCAGTGAGAGGAGCATGAGCAGTTAGAGGAGCAGTGAGAGGAGCATGAGCAGTGAGAGGAGCAGGAGCAGTGAGGAGCAGTGAGAGGAGCATGAGCAGTTAGAGGAGCAGTGAGAGGAGCATGAGCAGTGAGAGGAGCAGGAGCAGTGAGGAGCAGTGAGAGGAGCATGAGCAGTGAGAGGAGCATGAGCAGTTAGAGGAGCAGTGAGAGGAGCATGAGCAGTGAGAGGAGCAGGAGCAGTGAGGAGCAGTGAGAGGAGCATGAGCAGTGAGAGATGCAGTGAGAGGAGCAGTGAGAGGAGCATGAGCAGTGAGAGGAGCAGGAGCAGTGAGAGGAGCATGAGCAGTGAGAGATGCAGTGACAGGAGCATGAGCAGTGAGAGATGCAGTGACAGGAGCATGAGCAGTGAGAGGAGCAGGAGCAGTGAGAGATGCAGGAGCAGTGAGAGGAGCAGGAGCAGTGAGAGGAGCAGGAGCAGTGAGAGGAGCAGGAGCAGTGAGAGATGCAGGAGCAGTGAGAGGAGCAGGAGCAGTGAGAGATGCAGGAGCAGTGAGAGATGTAGGAGCATTGAAAGGAGCAGGAGCAGTGAGAGATGCAGGAGCAGTGAGAGATGTAGAAGCAGTGAGAGATTGTTTTTATTTACCCCCCCCCCCCCTTTTTATCTGGGCTTTTTGCTGTTGTTGTTTTTTTGTTCAGAATGCTCTTGTGTGTTTCATGGATATTTTGTTCACTGTAGGCAATACTGTCAAACCTGTTCTGTTCTATCATACCGTGTTTCTACTGTACTGCCTCCTGCAGTAAACAGTAAAGGGAAAAATAGCTTTTTACTGGAATGCTTTTGAATGTGAACATTACTGTGCATTTGGACATACAGTTCCTAACCAATAAATTTAGTGTAAAACAGTGAATTGCATGTTTAGCATGCAAATACCTGTAAAACTGAAGCATAAAAGTCTATGCAGTTTTTGTAATATCAACAATATCCAGTATTTTGAAACCTGGTGTACTTTGATTGACTGCATGTATCTTTTGAGGTGAAAACAAGTGTTATTCTTTGACAGGATAATTTAATTTTGAGTCAGATTTCCAGTGTTTTGGTAAAGTTGGTGTGTGCAGAGAAAGATGTGTTCTATTTTGAAATGAAGATTTAGTATATATTTAACAAAATGTGTTTTTGAGAAGAAAATTATCCATTTGGCCAATTGTGTTTTGTAGGTGTGAGTCTGTGTTAAGAGTTTAGAAAAAGTATCTGAAGTATGGTTAAGCGCTTGCTAGCAATTGAAAAAAACTGTAACTCTGAATCCACACTGTGTGTGTGTTTGTGTGGTGTGGTGTATGTGTGTGTGTGTGTGTGTTTGTGTGTGTGGTGTGTGTGTGTGTGTGTGTGTTTGTGTGTGTGGTGTGTGTGTGTGTGTGTGTGTGGTGTGTGTGTGTGTGTGTGTGTGTGTGTGTGTGTGTATGTGGTGTGTGTGTGTGTGTGTTTGTTTGTGTGGTGTGTGTGTGTGGTGTGTGTGTGTGTGTGTGTGTGTGTGTGTGTGTGTGTGTGGTGTGTGCGTGCGTGTGGTGTGTGTGGTGTGTGTGTGTGTGTGTGTGTAGAGTACAGGGTGTGGGTTCTGGAGCCGCGGCTGGTCCAGCAGTACACAGCCAGTGTTTCCATCCTGAATAAGAACTTCTCTGTGAGTCTGTCGAGTCACGAGAGCTCAGAGTTCAGAGCGGCGGCTGCGTCTGTGCAGAACATGGTGAGTCTGTCGTCCTCTGATCAAACCTGCAGCACACAGCTGGAGAACCAGCACGGTTTAGTCACCCATACAGTTAACTCTGAGTTTGAATGCATAGATGCAAACAGAACGTGGTTCATGACTGGATCTCTGTCTGACAGGTGGAGAAGCTGCTGAAGTCCACGGATCTGTCCAGATACTTCAACTCCAGCGCAGTGTTTGCATTCGGGTGAGGGTCTCTGCTCTCCGAGCGTCTGTGTGTCATGAGCGGAGATCTGCAGCATCTTCACCTGTTCCTCTGGTGTTCCTGTAGGAACGGCAGTGTGGTGGCTCATCTCTGGCTGCGTCTGTCGGTTCCTAGCAGCCGTGTGGAGACGGTGAGCGTCCAGCGTCTGAACGAGAGTGTGTTCAGAGAACTGCAGCGCTTCAGCGACGCTCAGCTGATCAGCAGATACGAGGGTTTCCATCTGCTGCTGCCCTCGCTCAGCTTCACCGGTAACACCGTCAAACACACGCTTGATGACTTCTGTCCTGCTTTTGTTCACTTGTTTTCACTGCTTTGTGTTGATTTGTGTTTTTCACTTTCCAGAAACCAACCCCAAAGTTATAGAACTTTTTAAAGCTACATTTGGTATGATTTTGATTCTCTTTTTCTTTTTCTAATTTTGCTGTGTGGTTTTTTAAATAATTCTTTTTTTTATTTTAATTCATTTTCATGCATTTCGATCACATATTTATATCAGTTATAAAACAATAAAGAGGCATAAAACAGTATTAAATCAACTTGAAAATAATTTATTAGATCACAAAATACACATCAGGGGCCCTATCTTGCACCCAGCGCAATTGACTTTGTACACCAATGCATGTGTCATTCCTATTTTGCACCCGCGCAAAGCGCGCTTTTCCCTCCACAGAAGCACGTCGCTAAACTAGTGAATGAACTTGCGCTCCCTGGGCGGTTCAGCGCAAAAAAGGAGGCGTGTTCCGGCGCAAACAATCCCTGGTGCTATTTTGCTGTTCCATTAAACAATTGCGCCACTGACCAGAAAAAACCTAGTCTAAAGTCAGTGGCGCGTTGCGCGTTGTTCATTATGCTATTTTAAGGGCGCATGCTTGACCATAATGTATAGCGTGCACAACGCGCATACACTTTGCTCGTGTAATCTACACAGATGCAACAGTTATTTTTGCAAATCATAAACTGTTACACTAAAAAAAAAAATATTAACACATGAGATGACGGAAATCATTGTGGTGTGCCACGAAGATGTGAAAAAATAGGCATAAATCTAGCTTACAAATGATTCAGGCTAATTGTAGTAATTAAGGATCAGACCTGTTTGCCCAATAGTGGCAAGACATATAGGCTATGTAAGGACATCTGACAAATATGTTTGTCCGTCAAGAACCAGGAAAAAAATCGATGAAACAATTGTGGCTATTTCCTCCCACGCCTGTTTAACCGACGCAATTTTGGGTGGGTTTCTCCCATCCCCATACAACACAACTTCTCTGTCTTTCACTGCTCTTACAAGAACATCAGTCTCCTCGGCTGTGAACCGCTCCTGGCGTGCGCCTGGTAAATACGCCATAATAATAGCAATCCATAATGGAACTTGCGCACCTGCTTTTAAAGGGAATGTTGGATGAAGTTCTGATTGGTTTATTTCAGGTTACGCCCAAACCACACCTATGAATAATGAAGCTACTTCAGACCAACCCATTTTAGATTTGCGCCGGGCGCAAGAGCCATTTATCCCGCCGGGAAAATAGCAACAGCGCCGAGACCCGCCCACAAACTTACTTGCGCTTCGCGCTTTGACACTTGCGTTTCAGATCGTTAAAATAGGGCCCCAGGTGTCATTTACTGCAAAGAAAGATAACAAACACACTTTAAGAAATTTGGCTTAATATATCCAGTAAATGTATGTTCATAGGAAAATATTTGTAGAAATGTAGCACTGCATCAGTGTCTCATCAATGGATGCTCTGCAGTGAATGGGTGCCGTCAGAATGAGAGTCTGATAAAAACATCACAATAATCCACAGCACTCCAGTCCATCAGTGAACATCTGGAGAAGACAAAACCTGAAACACATCCAGCATTACAGTTTTTTTTCAGTCGCTAACAAGCAATTGTCCAAGCAGTTGTCACATTTTCAAAACTCTAAACACAATTAGCGCAGCATCCGTCTATTGCGGCCATACCATTCATACATTTCATGTCGTTTTCACACAATATGGAGTCATTGAACACATTTCCACAATGCTTACATTTTCTGAACAGACAAGCTATACCTCCCAACAAAATTATGGATCTTTTTTGTAGTATTTACAAATGTTAACACACAACATCCCACAATAGCAAAAACAATGTTCCAAACCTTAGATACAGTATAAAAACCTCTGCTTCTGCAATGATATCAGTTCAAAAACAATATATCTTAGCTGATTTATGTTGTGTAAATTGGGCCAACCACAACTGATTCCAATCTGGCTTAGACTCAATGGCAGGGGTTATTTTTTTCTATTACATTGACACTTATACAATAAAAGGAGGACTTTCAAGAGTGATGTTTTTGGAAACAGAAACAGAAAAAGACAAACACTGTGTGAGAGGAGCAGGAGCAGTGAGAGATGCAGTGAGGGGAGCAGTGAGAGGAGCAGGAGCAGTGAGAGGAGCAGGAGCAGTGAGAGAAGCAGGAGCAGTGAGAGATGCAGGAGCAGTGAGAGGAGCAGGGGCAGTGAGAGGAGCAGTGAGAGATGCAGTGAGAGGAGCAGTGAGAGGAGCAGGAGCAGTGAGAGGAGCAGTGAGAGGAGCAGGAGTAGTGAGAGATGCAGGAGCAGTGAGAGGAGCAGGGGCAGTGAGAGATGCAGGAGCAGTGAGAGGAGCAGGGGCAGTGAGAGGAGCAGGAGCAGTGAGAGATGCAGGAGCAGTGAGAGGAGCAGGGGCAGTGAGAGGAGCAGGAGCAGTGAGAGGAGCAGTGAGAGGAGCAGGAGCAGTGAGAGGAGCAGTGAGAGGAGCAGGAGTAGTGAGAGATGCAGGAGCAGTGAGAGGAGCAGGGGCAGTGAGAGATGCAGGAGCAGTGAGAGGAGCAGGGGCAGTGAGAGGAGCAGTGAGAGATGCAGTGAGAGGAGCAGTGAGAGGAGCAGGAGCAGTGAGAGGAGCAGTGAGAGGAGCAGGAGTAGTGAGAGATGCAGGAGCAGTGAGAGGAGCAGGGGCAGTGAGAGATGCAGGAGCAGTGAGAGGAGCAGGGGCAGTGAGAGGAGCAGGAGCAGTGAGAGATGCAGGAGCAGTGAGAGGAGCAGGGGCAGTGAGAGGAGCAGGAGCAGTGAGAGGAGCAGTGAGAGGAGCAGGAGCAGTGAGAGGAGCAGTGAGAGGAGCAGGAGTAGTGAGAGATGCAGGAGCAGTGAGAGGAGCAGGGGCAGTGAGAGATGCAGGAGCAGTGAGAGGAGCAGGGCAGTGAGAGGAGCAGGAGCAGTGAGAGATGCAGGAGCAGTGAGAGGAGCAGGGGCAGTGAGAGGAGCAGGAGCAGTGAGAGGAGCAGTGAGAGGAGCAGGAGCAGTGAGAGGAGCAGGAGTAGTGAGAGGAGCAGGGGCAGTGAGAGGAGCAGGAGCAGTGAGAGGAGCAGAAGCAGTGAGAGGAGCAGGAGCAGTGAGAGGAGCAGGGGCAGTGAGAGGAGCAGAAGCAGTGAGAGGAGCAGGAGCAGTGAGAGGAGCAGTGAGAGGAGCAGTGAGAGGAGCAGGAGCAGTGAGAGATGCAGGAGCAGTGAGAGGAGCAGGAGCAGTGAGAGGAGCAGTGAGAGGAGCAGGAGCAGTGAGAGATGCAGGAGCAGTGAGAGGAGCAGGAGCAGTGAGAGGAGCAGGGGCAGTGAGAGGAGCAGGAGCAGTGAGAGGAGCAGTGAGAGGAGCAGGAGTAGTGAGAGGAGCAGTGAGAGGAGCAGGGGCAGTGAGAGATGCAGGAGCAGTGAGAGGAGCAGGAGCAGTGAGAGATGCAGGAGCAGTGAGAGGAGCAGGAGCAGTGAGAGGAGCAGTGAGAGGAGCAGGAGCAGTGAGAGGAGCAGGGGCAGTGAGAGGAGCAGTGAGAGGAGCAGGAGTAGTGAGAGGAGCAGGGGCAGTGAGAGGAGCAGGAGCAGTGAGAGATTGTTTTTATTTTAACCCCCAAGCCCCAACTTTTTTTATCTGGGCTTTTTGCTGTTGTTGTTTTTTGTTCAGAATGCTCTCATTGATATTTTGTTCACTGTAAGCAATACTGTCGAACCTGTTCTGTTCTATCATACCATGTTTCTACTGTACCTCCTGCAGTAAACAGTAAAGGAAAAAATTGCTTTTTACTGGAATGCTTTTGAATGTGAACATTACTGTACATTTGGACATACAGTTCTAACCAAGAAATTTAGTGTAAAACAGTGAATTGCATGTTTAGCATGCAAATACCTGTAAAACTGAAACATAAAAGTCTATGCAGTTTTTGTAATGTCAACAATAGCCAGTATTTTGAAACCTGGTGTACTTTGATTGACTGCATGTATCTTGTGAGGTGAAAACAAGTGTTATTCTTTGACAGAATAATTTAATTTTGAGTCAGATTTCCAGTGTTTTGGTAAAGTTGGTGTGTGCAGAGAAAGATGTGTTCTATTTTGAAATGAAGATTTAGTATATATTTAACAAAATGTGTTTTTGAGAAGAAAATTATCCATTTGGACAATTGTGTTTTGTAGGTGTGAGTCTGTGTTAAGAGTTTAGAAAAAGTATCTGAAGTATGGTTAAGCGCTTGTTAGCGATCGAAAAAAACTGTAAGATGATTTTAACTCAAACACATAGAGTCTATAATCCATAATATCACTTCCTCCAGTGAAAAAGTGTTCTGGTCTGAATCAGGAGAGAAATCTGCACAGATCAAGCAGTGTTTAAACAGATCTAAACTAATCTGTGAGAGACAACAGCAGATGCACTTGATTGACTGGAGTGCTGTGGATTATTGTGGATTATTGTGATGTGACTCTAACTAATCGTGCTGATCTGTATCAGTGGTAATATTTTGACTGTCCACCTGAACATCTGGACACTCGTCTGTCCGGAGGGTTATTTCTCCTGATGTCTCCTCACAGACTGTTATCACTACACGTCTCTGGACTCGGCGGAGCCGGTGGTTCTGGAGGGGCCGAACATGCAGCGCTCGTCGTGTCTGTGGCACCTGAGGGCCCCGGTGGGCTCCCGGCTGGAGCTCAGGGTGGAGTGGCTCCTGAGCGAGTGTCGCGATCGTCTGATCATCTACGACTCGGTCACGCCGTCAGACTCTCGCCTCATCACCTCGTGAGACTCGTACTCATCTCTGGTTCTGATCCTGAGTGTCAGACGCACAGATTCTGATCCTGTGACTGTCTCTCTCTCAGTCTGTACGGCTGCAGTCGATATGAACAGACGGTGCAGCTGCTGTCGTCTGCTGACTGGATGACGGTGGTGTGGAAACAGGGTCTGTACAGTTACAACGATCCGTTTTCACTGAGCGCACGAGCCTGGCCGGACCAGGGTAATCCATCACTAATCAATGAAATATTTCTGCATTTTTATTATTGTTTAATTTTGTATTTATATTTTAATAATTGTATTTGTTATTTGTATTTTTATATTTATATTTTCCGTAATACTCCATAGTTTTTGCAGGTTTTTTATCTGTATATTGCATTGCATTTTGGTGTGTTTTAGGGTTAAAGGAAATGTCCAGTTTCCACAACTCTACAGATTTGTTTCTTATAACGTGGAATTGATGCAGCTTGAATAGATATTTCATTAAATCACTGTAACTATTTTGTTGGAGGTTTTGTTAAGCGATCATGTTTTTGTGTATCAGATTGTTCCTACAGTGTTGTGTTAGAGACGACAGATGGCATCCAGGGCATGTTACAGACACCCTTCTACCCCAGTTATTACCCTCCCGACACCAACTGCACCTGGATCTTCACTGTAAGACTCTCATCAGACAATTCAGTGCATTTAATCATTCGGATCATTCACCCAAAAATGAAAATCCACTCACCCTCAAGTCATTCTAGCTGTACTGTATATGACTTTCTTCGTTCAGACGAATACAATCTGAGTTAAATAAAAAATGTCCTGGCTCTTCCAAGCTTTATAATAGCATTGAATAGGTGTTGAGATTTTGAAAGCCCAAAAAACTGAATCCATACATCATAAAAAAAGTGCTCCACACGGCACTAGGGTTTAAAAAGGCTGCTATCCTTCAGAATGTCTTTATTAACCCTCTGGAGCCTTGTGGAGCACTTTTATCTGCTTCAAATTCTAGATCCCCATTTATTGCCATTATATATTTTGGAACAACCAATAATAAATCATGGGTTATTTTCATTTTTAGGTGAACTATCCTTTTAACTGTACTTGCAGTCTTTAAAGTCGAAATCAGAATTGGCACTATTCATTTTCTTAAAGGGCTGAAGTGTAGCTTTCCTGTAGCTCAAACAGTTTGTCACTAGCAACACCAATTGGTTATAAAATTATTTTCAATCAAAAATTCCTTACATTTCACAAATTATTACAAAGAAGCAGCAAGTAACTTTGAATTAAATATGACATTTTGAAGAAGAAAGATTCAAGTATTTTTTTTTTTTTTTTGGAAACCATACCTATATAACATATGCAAAACTTTGAAAAATAATTTACAATGCAGTGAATGTAGACTGAGGCTTCAAGCTTCCAAAAGCACACAAAAGCACATTAAGTTAATTTGACTCATGCACTATTTTGCAGAGTATATGATGCTTTTCCAGTTGTTTTAATATGCATGATCTGTAACTGTATATGATGAGGGAATCGGCACAGTGTTTCACATCCGCGACTGTGTATCTGTGTGTTCAGGTGCCGTCGGTGGAGTTCGGCCTGACTCTGTTCTTTGAAGGATACGAGCTGAACCGTGCCAGTTACAGTCAGATGTGCACACAGGGCAGATGGAGCATCCAGAGCCGCAGGTCAGTCCATCAGAGCTCATCAGTACGGTGTGTGTGTGTGTCCATGTGTGTGTGTGTGTGTTGTTACGGCTGGCTCATATACCGCAACATAAAAAGGCAAACAAACAATTCTTCAAACAAAAAGAAAATAAATATTAGGGACAAAAAGATGTATAAGAGAGAGAAACATTGAAAGAGACTTAGGCTAATGTGCACCAATCTTTTATATGAACACCAGCTGATGGAATGCACCTGTGGCCCAACTAACATCTGCAATGTTTAGCCGAGCCAACAGGAGAAACTGGAAGGCGTAACAAACTTCCCCGCAAAAGTATTGCTCTAAGGAATTCAAATGAGGAAAAAAAAATCAGACCAGACATTCCTCACTTCACTTAATTCTGGCTTCCCTGGCCCTAGGAAACAAGACAGAAAGAAAACAACTGAAAAAATGGGGAAAAATATACATTCTCATTCTCGAGACTAGAGATGCTCCACTATCGCTGGCATCCACAGCTAAAGGCTGAGAAAAATCTGGTGCAACAAGCATGGGAGCACTAGCCAACAAGGCTTTGGCTCCATCAAATGCCTGTTGAGAAACAGTGGTCCACTCAAAAGGTACTTTGGTACTAATCAGATCGATCAAGGGTGCCACAATGGATGCAAAATTTGGGCAAAACCACAATAATCCCCAGCCATTCCCAGAAACCTACGCAATTCCCAATGGTTTGTAGGTACTGGAAAAGCACAGATAGACTCTATGTTTGCTTCAATTGGACGAACCTGTCCATTTCCCACTATTTTACCCAAGCAGTTGACCATAGCTTTTCCAGATTCACATTTTGCCAGATTTAATTTTAAAGAAGCCTCTGTCAAACGACAAAATAGCTCTTATTTTGACTAGGTGATCTGCCCAAGATGAACTAAACAAGACCACATCATCAAAATAAGCCTCACAACCAAACAATCCAGACAACACTTTATTAACAAGGAGCTGGAAGGTGGCTGGAGCATTTCGAACCCTGAATGGCACACGGTATTGGAGGAAATCATCAGGGGTCACAAAGGAAGAAAGTTTCCTTGCCCTAGCAGTCAGTGGAACCTGCCAGTACCATTTTAAAAGGTCAAATTTGCTCACAAACTTTGTAGACCCCACTCTGTCCACACAAACCTCTATGCGGGGTAATGGAAAACAGTTGGGTTTGGTGAATTTAGCTCACGATAGTCTGTACAGAATCTGTCGGATCCATCTGGCTTATTTACAAGAAGACAAGCTGAACTCCAAGCACTAAAACTGGGCTCAGCCAAGTTGTTATCTAATAAGTAAACAACCTCCCTTTTCATCAGTTCACGCTTCATAGGATTTACTCTATAAGCATGCTACTTAATTGGTAAAGCGGTATCCACATCAACATCATGTTCAATAACTGTAGTGCAACTAGGCACATTAGAGAACAAGTTAGGAAAAGAATGCACTAACTTAAGAATTACACTTTTCTCAGACAGAGAGAGATGGGGTAAATGATGGTCCAACTTTTCAAACATCTCAGAATTATTAAATCATCCCTCAATAACACCATGAGAAGGAAGATTAACTTTGTCATCCCCAAAGCAATCCAAGGAAACACTCTTTGAAGAGGAAATCCCCTTCCCACTCAAATGTGAAGAATCATCTGACACAGTAGTTACAAACCCAACAGAAGATGTAAGAGGAAAATCAGGCTTTAACAGATTTATATGGAAAACCTGTACTACCTCATGTCGTTCTGGGGTTTTCAGCAGACAATTCTGTCCAGGGAGGCATTTAAGGAGGGAATAAGAACTTGCAAAACAGCCTTAAAAGGGTTTTATTTACTAGAGGCAACAGCTAATACTTGGTCTCTAACCACAAAATTCTGAGACACTGCTTTTTTATTAAACAACCTCTCCATCTTACTCTATGACTTCCCCCAGTTTTCTCTGGGCAATTGCTCGAGCCTCATTCAGTCGATATCGAAAACCACTGACATTAATCCAGAAAATTTTTGGAGGGTTCAGTGGGGATCCAGTTATCAGCAAGAACCGCAGTGGGACCACGAACTTCATGTCCAAATACTAATTCATTTTGACTAAATCCAATTCTCTCCTGAGTAACCTCTCTAACACCCATAAGCAACCAAGGCAGCCTGTTCTCTCAATCAGACCCAAGTTCCACACAATATGACTGCAGCAATGACTTCAGGGTCTGATGAAATCTTAAGGGCCCCTTGACTCTGAGGGTGATATGCACTGGAAATGTTATGATTGATTTTCAATTGTCGGAAAAGCTTTAGTGAACTGACGGCTCATCAAATTAGAGCCCGGGTCCGACTGGATAATTCTAGGAATGGCAAATGTTAACAAAGTCAGTTAAAGCTTTGATGATAGATTTTGACCAGTCCTTGATTGAGGTAAAGGACCTACACAATCAACAAGCAAATACTCAAATGATTTTGACATTGCTGGAATAGGTTGGAGGGGAGCCACAGGGATTTTCTGGTTTGGTTTACCAGTAAGTTGGCACACATGACAAGTTTGAATAAACTTGGCCACATCTCTTTTTAATCCAGGCCAAAAGATTTTACTTTGCAATGGATCATATGCTTTCCTCACCCCCATATGTCTAGCCCGTCCATCATGAGCTAACCTGATCACAGACTGTCTAAATTTAAGAGCTACTACCACTTGAACATAAGCTTTAGCGACTGGTTCATGTTCGCTGACCCACTGTCTAAGCAACAACACTTCTATTAGAAAATAGCAGGATGGTAGCAATATCTCCTTCAATATGGATCATTGAAAACAAAGGTTAGAGTGTTACATTAGCTATCTGCTCTTGAATAAAATTCTACCTGAGGACATTAAAAACAGAGGGCAAAAAATCATCTGATACACCTTTCTGCTGAGAGACAAACTTCTCAGAAAAATTGTCAGATGAGTCCGAAGTAATGTTGTATGTTAAAGTCATACCAAGTGGTTAACCTTCAGCTCTCCCACCACCAACTTCATCTGATCAAAGACCACTCTCGCCCACATCATTTTCAGAATGAACAGGTAAAGTTTCCTCCATGGTTACCTCACTGTCAGGGTCTAAAGAAACTTCACCTTTCACACAGTCGGTCAGCTTTAAGTTGTTTTCTCTTGGCTCGGGTGACCACACAGGAAGGAAACACATGGGGCAATCTCTGGCCACATTCATCAGCACAATCTGCAGACACAGGTTAGGAAACTACAACGGTAGATGGTATAGGTTTTGATGTTCCCCAGACATTTCCCTGAGCAAGATCATTCCCCAGGATAAAAGCAACACCTGGCACAGGAAGAGAATATCTCACTCCAACAATCACACCAACGCTTACAAGATCAGAGGTAAGATGGACCTTGTGTAAGGGAACTTTTAATAAAGTAATTTCTATCCCTCTAATCAATACATCCTTCCCTGTTCCAGTCTAACCTGAAAGTGGAAGAACTCCCTTTAAACAAGAATAATTGAGCAGCCCCCGTGTCTCTCAGGATTTGCACAGAAAATATTCCCTCTTGTCCTGGCATAGACATGATGCCAGTATTGATAAATGGAGCATACTCTGTATAATTATCCCCAACATCTACTCATGTTATCACCTTCTTACCCACAGAATTCTGTTCATGAGGATTAATCATCAGCGGTCCAAGCCCAACTAATCCAACTGGTTTAGCTGACTTCTTTAAAGTGGTACATTCAGAAATTTTATGTCCAGCTTTGTGACAATAAAAGCAGACCACCTTACCTTTCCTATCTGATGAAAAATTCTGACTCATATAGTGTCGTCTGCCGCTGATCTGAAGAACCACGTTCAGTCTTGGGGTTTGTTTCCAGAAGAAAAGACTTTATTTCAAGGAGAATAAAACTGAGAGTTCTTTTCAAAGAATATCTTTCGAATGTTAGGTGCCTTTTCCTTTTATACAGTTTTTCTGTTTATACAGAGTCGTTTTCCATATATTTCATATAGTTTCCTTATGCTTACAACTCGATTCCTCCGTAGAGAGAAGGGGCCCCTTAGACTTGTTATGGTAAAGAACAAGGCCCACTTGTATGTTTTTCAGATGTTTCTCATCTGAGGGTCTGTATATTTCTGCCAGGCAGGGACATTTTTTTTACACAAAGGCTAGATGATTATAATGGAACTCTTACAGTATATATAAATGGGTAGATTCACCTTGATTATACCCGGGTTCGAATCCACTGTGAGACACCAATGTGTCCCTGAGCAAAACACTTAACCCCTAGTTGCTCCAGAGGCGTGCAACCTCTGATATATATAGAAATTATAAGTCACTTTGGATAAGAGCATCAGCTAAATTAATAAATGTAAATGTAACAAAAATCTTCTACATTCACAGGGGGCATACTTAACCCTTATGCATTGTTGGGGACATTTTCGTCCACTAGGGGATAAAGTTGAGTCTTATTTTGGCCACAACTTTCTGTGTGTTTGAGCTGTTTTGAAATTTTTCAAAAACTCAACAGTACACTGTGGGTAAATTCACTACCCTTTCGGTATGTATGTGGATGAAAACATCCACTCAATTAAACTGCTGTAAAAATGTATCAGATATTTTTTTTTTTCATAAATCTATTAATCAACCTCAGTCCTGATCAAAACTACCAAATGTTTAAAAAAAAATCCAAGATTTTAACTCTTTAATTACCAAGTTCATAAATCGCGGATCGCGGATCGTGAATCAGAATCCACTGGGAAATCGCGCGGCGGCGGGACATGCTTTTACATCAATGAACGGTGGTGTACAGATGTAACTGTGTTAAAGAAGACGTGCTGCTCAAATCTCGAAACACTCTTCATTAACTGCAAGCCGTTCTATTCGCCGCGGGAGTTTCACTCGTTCATTCTGGTCAGTGTTTACATCCATCCTCAAGCGCATGTGAGCTCAGCTTTACAGAAACTCGCTGATCAGATCACAGAGACAGAACAACAACACCCTGACTCTGTTTTAATCATTCTCGGGGACTTTAATAAAGCCAATCTGTCCCGTGAACTGCCAAAATACAGACAGCATGTTACATGTCCCACAAGAGACAGTAATATATTGGATCACTGTTACACCACAATAAAGGATGCATTTCACTCTGTTCCACGAGCAGCTTTGGGACGTTCTGATCACCTTCTGGTTCATCTTATACCGTCCTACAGGCAGAAACTAAAATCAGCTAAACCTGTATCAAGGACTGTAAAAAGATGGACTAATGAAGCAGAGCAGGATTTACAATCTTGTTTTGACCTCACTGATTGGAGTGTTTTTGAAGCTGCTGCCACCGATCTGGATGAACTCACAGAGACCGTAACATCATATATCAGTTTCTGTGAGGATATGTGTATTCCTACAAAGACTCAACTAATTTACAATAATGACAAACCGTGGTTCACTGCAAAACTCAGACAGCTCCGTCAGGCCAAAGAAGATGCTTACGTGAAGGGGGACAATGTCTTGTATAAACAGGCTAAATACACATTGGAAAAGGAGATCAAAGTGGCAAAGAGGAATTATTCTGAAAAAATAAGGACTCAGTACACTTCCAACGATTCCGCATCAGTGTGGAAAAGTCTAAAGAAGATCACCAATTACAAGACACCACCCCCCAGCACCGTAGAGAATCAACGACTGGCAGACGATCTGAACGAGTTTTACTGCAGGTTTGAAAGAACACCCATCACCTGCCCTGAACGCCTCCCCACACAACCATTCACACCCTTCACAACTCCTGCAACCAGCCCTGAATGCCTCTCCAAACTACCGTTCACACCATTAACAGCTCCTGCAACCCATCCTGAACACCTCTCCAATCAAGCACTCTCACCATTCTCACCTCCTGCATCCCCCCTCTCCCCCACACCTGCAATTCAGATCAGCGAGGATGCGGTGCGCCAGGTCTTCCGGAAGCAGAAAAGGAAAAAAGCACCAGGCCCAGATTGTGTTACACCAGCCTGTCTGAAATCCTGTGCTGACCAGCTGGCCCCCATCTTCACACAGATCTTCAACAGATCGCTGGAGCTGTGCGAAGTCCCTTCATGCCTCAAACGTTCCACCATCATCCCCATCCCTAAGAAACCCAAAATTACAGGACTAAACGACTACAGGCCTGTGGCTCTAACGTCTGTAGTCATGAAGTCATTTGAAAAACTGGTGCTGGCCCACCTGAAGGACATCACTGGGCCTTTGCTGGATCCTCTTCAGTTTGCCTACAGAGCAAACAGGTCTGTGGACGATGCAGTAAACATTGGACTGCATTATGTTCTGCAACACCTAGACAGACCGGGGACTTATGTGAGGATCCTGTTTGTGGACTTCAGCTCGGCCTTCAACACGATCATCCCAAACCTCCTCCTGTCCAAACTAAATCAGCTCTCCGTGCCCACCTCCGTCTGTCAGTGGATCAACAGCTTCCTGACAGACAGGCAGCAGCTAGTGAGGCTGGGAAAATACACATCCAGCACCCGTACAATCAGCACCGGAGCTCCCCAGGGCTGTGTCCTCTCCCCACTGCTCTTCTCCCTGTACACCAACGATTGCACGTCTAAGGACCCCTCTGTCAAGCTCCTGAAGTTTGCAGATGACACCACACTCATCGGCCTCATTCAGGACGGTGACGAGTCTGCTTACAGACAGGAGGTAAAAGAGCTGGCTGTCTGGTGCAGTCTCAACAACCTGGAGCTTAACACCCTCAAAACAGTGGAGATGATCGTGGACTTCAGGAGAAACACCCCTGCACTCCCCCCACTCACCATCATGAACAGCCCTGTGACTGCAGTGGAGTCATTCAGGTTCCTGGGAACCACCATCTCTCAGGACCTGAAGTGGGACATTCACATTGACTCCATCGTAAAAAAGGCCCAGCAGAGGTTGTACTTTCTCCGCCAGCTGAGGAAGTTTAACCTGCCACAGGAGCTGCTGAAACAGTTCTACTCCACCATCATCGAATCCATCCTCTCCAGAGTCTCAGAAGACTACAGAGAGTAGTCCGGACTGCTGAGCGAATCATCGGTTCAACTCTCCCATCTATTCAAGAACTGTACTTATCCAGAGTGAGAAAAAGGGCTGTCAAAATCACTCTGGACCCCTCACATCCAGCACAATCCCTCTTTGAACTGTTGCCATCTGGTCGACGCTACAGAGCACTGAGCACTAGAACGACCAGACACAGGACAAGTTTCTTCCCTCAGGCAATCCATCTTATGAACAGCTGACAATAATGGCGAACACACTACACTTTATATTTATATACACACACACTTTATTTATCTAACACACATACTTAGTATACACTTAAATTTTGCACACAATATATATGTACATACATAACTTCACTTTGTAATATACCTGCCTACAATTGTCATTTGTATATTGTCATTCACTGTCTACATATTTGTATTTTTTATTCTTTTATTATGTGTTTTATGTTCTGTCGCTGTCATTCTGTTGTACTGCGGAGCTTCTGTCACGAAAACAAATTCCTCGTATGTGTAAACATACCTGGCAATAAAGCTCATTCTGATTCTGATTCTGATTCTGATTCTGATAAATGATGTCACTGATTTGGAAAAAAACCCCCCACAAAATTGTTGTCTTTTTTTTTACCTTTTATCACAGTCTTGAGCATGTCAAAGATTAGTAACAAGATTGACTTTGCTGCATTGTTAGTTTTTGTGCAGCATTAGATTTTAAATTTTTCTCCCTCATTTGTTGTTGGTGGCTGTTTTTGCCCCATTGACTTCCATTATAACGACATTTTTTGATTGCAAAGTCATGACACCATATAATCATGTATTCTTGATTGTTTGTGGTTTTCCCTTTTGGGAAGATGTAAAAAAAATATTTTTACAGTTGATCACTAGGTGGGACCATTAACCCTTTAGATAGAACTGTGCAAAAAAAAGCTTAGTTTCTGACTTGTATATGGAGTTATATGGAGTATAAAAGCAAATTATAGTGTTTGTGTGTGTGTGAGATTCTTGATTGTTGGTGTTTTTCCCTTTTGGGAATAGGAGGTAACATTTGTTAATTTTTTTTACAGTTGATCACTAGGTGGGACCATTAACCCTTTAGATAGGCCTGTGCAAAAAAAGGCTTAGTTTCTGGCTTGTATATAGAAATATATGGAGTATAATAATAAATTATTGTGTGTGTGTGTGTGTGTGTGTGAGAGAGAGAGAGAGAGAGAAAGAGAGGGTGTGAGAGAGACCTTTGTGCCTTGATGTACAGTATCTGAAAAAATCAAAATATGCAACTCATGCTCTCAGAACTACATGGAGTAAACAATAAAAAAGAAGTGTGTTTATGCACCTGCTGCCTTTTGATGGTGAAAAGTACAGATGGCCTATATGTGAAATGCTCGTCTTTTCTTGATGGTAAAGCCAGTTTAAAACCTTAAAATCCTGTAAAAAAAAAAAAAAAAACTTTGCATCAAATTTATGAACAATCTATTATGAACCAAAATGCAATACCAACTTCAAATAAGCTGCAGCTCGCTGGAGGGGTCAAGCTGCATAATCATTTCTAAAACTTTGGTACAAGTCAAGCCCTTTCTCATGTTGCTTGCTGCTCTTCTCACCATTAAATATCCAGCATGACGGCATGCAAGTGCTTAAATCCACGTACTTTGCTTTTGTTTAGTCTATTCACTTGTTAAGTCTGACGTCACGTAGCAGCGCTTCCGTGTCCAAACGTTCTATCAGTTACCACGAGAAAACAACAAAAGGTGCTAACAAAAACTCACAATGTTATAGAATACTAGCGAAAAAGTTATAATCTTAACCTTTAACTCTATACCGAAGTCCCAGATAGCCAGACAATGAAAATATAAATATAAAAAAAATATATAAAAATTATTTGTGTTTGGGACTGTAGTGTATATCGTAAGTTTGAAAGCGTTTAGCTTAAATTATCAATATGAATAAACAGTGTTCATTAACGGCTCCTGAGGTCATATTCCCAAGTGAAGGGAGTTGAGGCCTGGACCCAGAAACAGCGCTTCTTAACAACCGAATACTTTCACCACCATTAAAAGGCAGCAGGTGCATAAATACACTTTTGTTTACTCCATGTAGTTCTGAGAGCTGAGGTGTACATTTTGATTTTCTGAAATACATCAAGGTAAGTGCACAAAGGTCTCTCTCACATAAACTTGTTAAATCATCTAAACCAACAACATGTATGTTAGACCCTATACCATCTAAGCTCCTAAAAGAGGTGCTTCCAAAAGTCATAGATCCTCTTCTGACTATTATTAATTCCTCATTGTCATTAGGATATGTCCCCAAAACCTTCAAACTGGCTGTTATTAATCCTCTCATAAAAAAAACACAACTTGACCCCAAAGAACTAGTTAATCTCGAATCTCCCTTTTCTGTCCAAGATACTAGAAAAGGTGGTATCCTCACAATTATATTCCTTCTTAGAGAAAAATGGTGTATGTGAGGATTTCCAGTCAGGATTTAGACCGTATCATAGTACTGAGACTGCTCTCCTTAGAGTTACAAATGACCTGCTCTTATCATCTGATCGTGGGTGTATCTCTCTATTAGTTTTATTGGATCTTAGTGCTGCGTTTGACACAATTGACCACAGCATTCTTTTGCATAGACTTGAACACTTTGTTGGCATCAGTGGAAGTGCATTAGCATTGTTTAAATCGTACTTATATGACCGTCATCAGTTCGTAGCAGTGAATGAAGATGTATCATATCGATCACAAGTGCAGTATGGAGTACCTCAAGGCTCAGTACTAGGGCCGCTACTCTTCACGCTTTATATGTTACCCATGGGAGATATCATCAGGAAACATGGTGTTAGCTTTCACTGTCATGCTGATGATACTCAGCTCTATATTTCTTCGCGGTGCGGTGAAACACACCAATTTGAAAAATTAATGGAATGCATAGTCGATATAAAAAATTGGTTGACGAGTAATTTCTTACTGCTAAATTCAGAAAAAACAGAGGTGTTAATTATAGGACCTAAAAACTCTGCTTGTAATAACCTAGAACACTGTCTAAGACTTAATGGTTGCTCTGTCAATTCTTCGTCATCAGTTAGGAACCTAGGTGTGCTACTTGATCGCAATCTTTCCTTAGAAAGCCACGTTTCTAGCATTTGTAAAACTGCATTTTTCCATCTCAAAAATATATCTAAATTACGGCCTATGCTCTCAATGTCAAATGCAGAAATGTTAATCCATGCATTTAATGGATTACTGTAATGCTTTATTGGGTGCTTGTTCTGCACGCTTAGTAAACAAACTACAGCTAGTCCAAATTGCAGCAGCAAGAGTTCTTACTAGAACCAGGAAGTATGACCATATTAGCCCGGTCCTGTCCACACTGCACTGGCTCCCTATCAAACATCGTATAGATTTTAAAATATTGCTTATTACTTATAAAGCCCTGAGTGGTTTAGCACCTCAGTATTTGAATGAGCTCCTTTTACATTATACTCCTCTACGTCCGCTACGTTCTCAAAACTCAGGCAATTTGATAATACCTAGAATATCAAAATCAACTGCGGGCGGCAGATCCTTTTCCTATTTGGCGCCCAAACTCTGGAATAACCTACCTAACATTGTTCGGGAGGCAGACACACTCTTGCAGTTTAAATCTAGATTAAAGACCCATCTCTTTAACCTGGCTTACACATAACATACTAATATGCTTTTAATATCCAAATCTGGATTTTTAGGCTGCATTAATTAGGTAAACCAGAACCGGAAACACTTCCCATAACACCCGATGTACTTGCTACATCATTAGAATAATGGCATCTACGCTAATATTTGTCTGTTTCTCTCTTGTTCCGAGGTCACCGTAGCCACCAGATCCAGTCTGTGTCCAGATCAGAGGGTCACTGCAGTCGCCCGGATCCAGTACGTATCCAGACCAGATGGTGGATCAGCACCTAGAAAGGACCTCTACATCCCTGAAAGACAGCGGAGACCAGGACAACTAGAGCCCAGATACAGATCCCCTGTAAAGACCTTGTCTCAGACGACCACCGGGACAAGACCACAGGAAACGGATGATTCTTCTGCACAATCTGACTTTGCTGTAGCCTGGAATTGAACTACTGGTTTCGTCTGGTCAGAGGAGAACTGACCCCCAACTGAGCCTGGTTTCTCACAAGCTTTTTTTCTCCTTTCTGTCACCGATGGAGTTTCGGTTCCTTGCCGCTGTCGCCTCTGGCTTGCTTAGTTGGGGTCACTTCATCTACAGCGATATCGTTGACTTGATTGCAAATTAAAACAGACACTATTTCAACTGAACAGAGATGACATAACTGAATTCAATGATGAACTGCCTTTAACTATCATTTTGCATTATTGACACACTGTTTTCCAAATGAATATTGTTCAGTGCTTTGACGAAATGTATTTTGTTTAAAGCACTATATAAATAAAGGTATTAAGGACAGTCCAGATATATTCTGGCCATTTTAGAGAAGCAACTCTTTCAAAATGGGGTAAATACTAGTCTACATCTCGCTCACCAAATGGAGGAACCATCTTAAGGTTTTGACCAACATTAGAGGACATCTACTCAACCTGTACAGATTTAGAATCTTCCGCTTTCTTAATTCCAGTTCAAGCTCTAGCTTCCTCATCTCATACTTCCTCCGTTCACATTCACTACGCTCACACTCCTGTTCAAGTTCAAATTTTTTTTAACTGAACCTGTTTTTCCCTTTCTTCAGTACCCTCAAAAGATATTCTCTCTTCCGTTCTACACAAACATCCAATTAATTCCTCCTTTAAAGTGGCATAACTAGCACATAGTACCAACACGTGGAAAACATGCTCTCTTTATAATATTTAACAAAGAACAGGGAGAAAAATAGAGAACTCACCAGGATTTCCATTGGCTTCACAGCTCCGATATGCCTGCTTGTTGAAACTAT
This sequence comes from Carassius gibelio, assembly GCF_023724105.1. Taxonomy (NCBI): domain Eukaryota; kingdom Metazoa; phylum Chordata; class Actinopteri; order Cypriniformes; family Cyprinidae; genus Carassius; species Carassius gibelio. The sequence continues at coordinate 4,338,700 of NC_068376.1, read as the reverse complement.
CCTAACTACTCTTCACAGTGCTGCTGGGCTCGAAGAAACTTGAAAAGCTGAACTTCATAATAACCCTTGTCCAAATGAGTTCAGCTGCACGAGAAGCCAAGAACAGGATTTCCTTCCAAAAACTCCAAAGAAAATACAAAGAAAATCAGCAAAACAACAAACAGTGTTCCTGATGGAGCGCTTATACGCAGCCCAGCTGAAACACTCTAACTAACCGGCGTGCAAGCCAATAATCACAGGAAAATACTGAAGAGACAAAAATAAAAAAAACAAACGCTCAAAACTCTGAGATAAACTCCCATTTTATTTTACGGCTGGCTCATATTCTGCATCTTAAAAGAGGCAAACAACCAATTCTTCAAACAATAAACCAATTTATTGTTACAAAACAAGAAAACTATGATTAAACAATCAAAAAATAACTGACCTCTAGGAGGGAAAAACATGCATGTGAGGTAACAAAAGATGCAAATATTCTGACTCTAAAAATCTATAAAAGGAAAGAAATATTAGGGACAAAAAGTTGAGAAAATTGAGAGAGACTTACACTAAGGCACACAAATCTTTTATATGAACACCATCAGTGGTCTAATTACTGATGGGATGCACCTGTGGCCCAACTAACATCTGCACTGTTTAGCCAACAGGGAGACACAAGAAGGCGTAACAGTGTCCATGTGTGTGTGTCCATGTGTGTGTGTCTGTGTGTGTGTTCCCATGTGTGTGTGTGTCCGTGTGTGACACTGGTGTGTTTGTGCACAGGCTGTGTGGTGTCCGAGGCTTACAGCCGTATGCTGAGCGAATCCACCTGCTGTCCAACACTGTCACTGTGTCCATGACCTCTGAGGTGTCTCTCACCGGCCCGGGCCTGCAGGTTCACTACAGCATCTTTAACCAGTCTGATCGTTAGTACACCTCTGCATTTAACTTTCTTAGTACATGTTTACAGGGGCCATGAAATGCAGTTTCTGATTTTTATCTTGTTTTAGTTTACACTATAGTTGCACCAAGAAATGCCAAATATTAGTAATCTTAATTTCAAGGTGTGATTCCTCTCACAGAAACTTAAGTAAACGCCCACTGCTGTGATTGGCTGATTCATTGCACAGTAGCCACGCCTCCTTCACAGCATGTGGCGTGTTGTGATACTGGAGATGGTGAGCTCTGTGACAGAACTGTATATGTTTAAAATAACTCGACCACAATGATTACAACAGTCCGTTTCAGCGTGGAAATGGCTTTTGCTTACATGATTGCGTCATTTTCAGTAGATAATGTAGTTTCGAAAAGTACTATTATTATTTGTTGTGTTACAAAACAGATTAAGTAGGTTTAAGAAAAGACTTTGTTTCTCATTCATTTGTCAACAGTTTAACATTTATTTTGGTTGCAACTTTCATGCTTAGTCACAAACTCTGAAACTTAAAAAGTTTTCACCCCTGGCTCTAAATGCATGGCGTTTCCTTCAGGAGCATCAGTTAATGTTTGAACCTTTTTTAATAGTTGTGTTTGAGTGCCTCAGTTGTCCTCAGTGTGAAAAGATGGATCTAAATTCATACATTTACTGCTGGAAATGGTTCAGACAGAAGATTTAGCATTTCTTAAAAAAATATACAGTTATAAGTGTGTATTTATATATAAATATAACCACAGGTAAGAAAGAACAGTAGTTATGCTTTGGTTTACAGGTGAGCACCACTAATCATTTATACTTTAAACTGAAGGAGTTAGTTTGGAGTTCTGAAACTCAGATGTGTAAAAGTCAAGATGGTTTTGATTCTCATCACATGACTGTGTGTGTGTGTGTGTTTGGTCAGCGTGTCCCGGTCAGGTGCTGTGTCATGTTAACGGTCTCTGTGTGCCGGCGTGTGATGGTATCAGCGACTGCCCCAACGGACTGGATGAGAGAAACTGCGGTAAATCCCTGTCTTCACTGCATGATGCTCGAAAACACTTATGACTAATAGAAAATGACATTTTCTTCTGAATTCTAAAAAAGGAAGTGAACAAATATGATCAGAAGAGTGTGTGGGCTCAGAGATATGAAGATCTCAGTCCAATGAAATTGTGAAATGCAAAAGAAAAGCAGTGAATGGAAAAACCTTCTAACTGAAACAAGAAACAGCTCCAGCGATCATAACTAAAGGTGTGTGTGTGTGTGTGTGTGTGTGTGTGCAGTGTGTATCGCTCAGTTCCAGTGCTCAGAGGACAGTCAGTGTGTCGATCACTATAAAGTGTGCGACCAGCATCCAGACTGCATCGAAGGCAGCGACGAGGACAACTGCACTCACGGTACCTCACACAAACAATCACTTCTGTAGTTTCTGTACTGAGCTGAAGATATTTCCTCTCCCCTCACCATCACAGAAACTCTCACATATCAGGATATTCATTCAACAAATATATGTGTGTTTCTAAACCTGTATTCTTTGACATTTGTTTCCCTCAATATAGATGAAACCTGTACAATCTTTATCTCACACACACTCATATATGGATGAAACAAATATTATCATATTCATATTCTACCTCAAAATCGAAAGAGAGAAATCATATTTTACATAAAATTAAGTCTTTTTCAGAAAGAGTTTTTGCATTGTGACATTCATTTCCTGATGATTCAACACATTCAATTCCTAAAATTGAAATTGAGCTTTATTTATCATCTGAAAACTGAATATAATATATTTTCATTGACGTCTGGTTTGTTCGGAGGACAATATTTGTCTGAGATACAACTATTTGAAAATCTGGAATCTGAGGGAGCAAACAAAAATCTAAATATTGAGAAAATCATCTTTAAAGTTTAAACATTATCTTTACTCAATATCCTAATAATTTTTGGCATAAAAGAAAATTTAAAAAGATCATTTTGCCCCTACAATGTTTTTTTTGTGGCTATTGCTAAAAATATACACCAGCGACTTAAGACTGGTTTTATAGTTCGGGGTCACATTTATGTATTTACATAAGCATGAATTTAATGCAGTAAAAAATACTAAGTGTAGAATAATGTGTGTGAGAGAGATGGACTGAGCGAGTGTGATTACTTCATTCATTCTTCAGCTCAATCTCATTTTCACAATAAAACATGAGTCTGAATGTCGGCTGAGGAAAGCGATATCTTTGTTGTACTATCCTTTCATCTGTTAAAGGTGATTTCTGATGACAGCGCTGGTCTGTGCATATGTTAACCACGTCTTACAAGCTGTTATTAAAAGTAAAAATAATTTCCGTTTCAGTCTCTTTCAATATAAAAGTCACTTGTTCGTCTAATGGCGGAGTAATGTCACAAAAATCACCATCACGAACACACACACACACACTGTTTCCCAATACTAAACACTACTATGTATATAAAATATTATTTATTAAATAATAAACAACAACAACAACAGCCAACATTAAAGTTACATAAAATATAACTTGATGAGATTTTGCCTTCAGTCGAAACTATTTGCTTTGGAACAAAAAATTGATTAAAGAGACCAAAGACTGTCAGTCAGAATTACCCAAAACAAATGATATGTTTATCCACTATAGAGAGATCTGAGCCAGCTGCAAACTTCAGAAGATCTGCTGCTCTCGACGGTTTCATGAGTCCCAAAACGCATGTGCAAATAGACTTTATCTTTATTAACAAACCTTGTATATTTGAAGTCCAAACAAGTACATTCTCACCTAAAAAACTCTGATACAAAAACAGTATTATTTAAAAAAATTTAGAGGATTTGGGCGTCCGCTATGACGCTCGCTGTGAGAAATACTGGAAGTGGAATAATACAATTGGGGAAGGGGCGTTCCTGTGGTGATACCAGTACAATATCTCACCCTTCTCAACCAATCAGATTTGAGAACCAGAACGAACTGTTGTATAAATATGTTTATAACTAGCTATATATATATATAAATAAATAAACAGAGGTCTGTGGAATGTACCCAGTAAGCAAAGTGAACATGTGTGTGTGTGTGTGTGTGTGTTCAGGTATACCATGTTCTGACTGGACGTATGTATGTGGGGATGGAACATGTCTAAAGAAGCCAAACCCAGAATGTGACTTTATCACCGACTGTCCTGATGAATCTGATGAGAAATACTGCAGTAAGAGCATCACATTGTGTGCGAGTGTGCGTGAGTGTGTGTGTGTGCGTGAGTGTGTCTGTGTGTGTGTGTGTGCTCTTGTTTTTGTATCATATCAGGACACAACTCTGTATAATGACATGGGTATGACACAGGTATTACAAGGAGAGGGTGACTTATGAGGACATAACCCATGTCCCCATTTTCAAAACACTTATAAATCATACAGAATGAGTTTTTTTGAGAAAGTAAAAATGCACAAAGTTTCGTGTCTATGGAATGTCCCCATTTTTCACAAAAACAAATGTGTGTGCAAATGTGCGTGCATGTATGTGTGGGTTTGTGTTTGTGCGTGTGAGTGTAAAATAGTATGTGTGTGTGTGTGTGTGTGTGTGTGTGTCTGTGTGTGTGTGTGCGTGAGTGTGAGCTAGTGTGTGTGTGAGTGAGTGCATGTATGTGTTTTGATCACGTTCTCTCTGCAGACTGTGGACTGAGGCCGTTCAGCAGTCGTGTGGTGGGCGGGACCGATGCAGTGGAGGGGGAGTGGCCATGGCAGGCCAGCCTGCAGATCAATGGGCGGCACATATGTGGGGGGGCATTAGTCTCCGCCCAGTGGGTGGTGTCTGCGGCTCACTGCTTCTCTGATGACAGGTGAGCGTCTGCATCTGTCTGTCTGTGGTCGTTCTGTCCCGCTGAACGCGTGTCTGTCTGCAGATTCTTCTCTCCATCTGTGTGGACCGTCTATCTGGGTAAACTGCGTCTCTATGGCAACAGTCAGACGGAGGAAGCCATCCGTGTGTCTCACATCCACCTGCATCACTACTATGACGACGAGACGCACGACTATGACGTGGCTCTGCTGCGGTTGGTGCGGCCCGTGTGGTCGGGGACTCTGGCTCATCCGGTCTGTCTGCCACCACAGACGCACCAGCTGGAGCCAGACGTGCTGTGCTGGGTGACGGGATGGGGAGCGCTGCGGGAGGGAGGTATCACATCCCAATAACACCTGCAGCATCTCAACAGAGACACCCTGTAGCCACTGTTCTTGTACACTTTGAAATGGATAGTTCTGAATCTGGATGTGAAGAGATGAGCTGTGGTGAAGTGTAGACACGACCTAAACTAACACGCCAGGTACCATGTAAATACAGACTGTTGCTAAAACCGAAGGGTGTAGTTCACTTAAAGCTGCGGTAGGGAACTTTTGACGCTCGAGCGGTTAATAAACAGAACTGCTTGCGTCTTGCTGAAGAACATCGTAGCCGGATCTACTTCTCTCTGTTTATGTCTATGAAGAATCACAAAGGTACTGGGTTACTCCGCCGCGGTATCCCCGAAGCAATCTAAAATAGTCCGAATATAAACACTTATTATAGGTGCACCCTAGTGATTCAGGACAAGCCAGAAACACGGTTTGGAAAATGGATTCATGGTGTACTCGCTTATTATATACATTTTTTTACATTTTGAACACAAACAAAGTTACGGACCGCAGCTCTGATTGGTTGTTTCTTACCGGGAGCGATGGAGTTTCTGCAAATGGCAATAGGACACTGGGAGGAGCCAGAGGAGCTTGATTTATACACAGATTATCTGTCTCATATTCTACTGTCAGGACATAATGACAGGTTTAATAAATATGTAAAAAATATTTTTTTACAAAAGTTCCCTACAGCACCTTTAAAAGAGAAAAACCTGTCATCATTTACTCACCCTCAAGTGGTTACAGACATGAGTTTATTTTTTCTGCTTAACACAAAAAAAGAAGTGAAACCAGACGGGTGACGGCAGACTTCCACCGGACATTAGTGGCTACCAACAAGTTTGGTTACTAGCATTCTTCAAAACACCTTTCTTAAAAATACTCACACTGAGTAGATTGAATATTGAGATGTGGGCGTGGCTCTCGGCGTGCAGGGGCGGAGTTTAAGAGCTTTAAATGATTGGAGAAATCCTGCAGAGAGAATCACTGAAAGATCCAGTTAGGAGATTTGAGTAACGATTACGAGCCAGAAAAATAAAAAATTAGAAAAATAAAACACATGCAGAGATCTATAACATGCGAAATGTCTGTTAAAATTTTCATGCCGAGTTTAAGGCCTCCCTGCAGTTTCCCACCAAAATAAAAGCTGTGGTTAACATTTAACAGCAAACAAATCAGACAGCCATGCGTTAGTATTGTAAATACTGTTGTTCTGCAAAATGAAATGATTACTATTATTTCTATAGTAATAGTATTAGTAATATTCGTTTAATTTTTAATAGTTTTTTATTATTTCTTTAGTTTAAATATTCCGTAAACGTGATGTAAAGTGTGATTGATGTGTTTGAGGGACCTGTAGAGTTTAGCTCCAACCCAAATCAAGTCTCGTCTTTTCCACCCTGGTGAATTTGCAAAACATGAATCCACCAAAACTGAGTTATGAGGAACAGAATCACGAGGTGTCCTGATTGTTGTGTGTCTGTCTCAGTAAGAGTGACTCCATCGGCTTCGAGGAGTGATGGTATTACTGTATCTCTCCGTCTCCTTCATCTAGGAGCGGTCAGTGATGTTCTGCAGAAAGTAGACGTGCGATTGGTCAGTGAAGATGCCTGTGTGCGTTCCTATGGTTACATGATCACGCCCAGAATGATCTGCGCTGGGTATCGCAGCGGAGGGAAGGACGCCTGTCAGGTGACCGTCTCGATCGTACGCTGTAACCCTGATGATGTGTGTGAGCTGCTGAATTACACGCGTGTGTGTGTGTGTGTGTGTTTCTCTGTCAGGGTGACTCCGGCGGGCCGCTGGTGTGTCAGGAGCCGTCTGGACGCTGGTTTCTGGCCGGTGTGGTGAGCTGGGGCCGAGGCTGTGGGCGTCCAGACTATTATGGGGTTTACACGCGCATCACCAAACTCAGCGGCTGGATCAAACGCCTCGTTTCCTCCTGAGCTCATCTGGGAACATTAAAGGGAAAACCCTCCAGCGTTCGGTCGCTGTGCTCTAAGCTTCATGGGAAATGTGGTTTGATGATTCAGCTGGATTAGCTGCTCTCCAAAGGACATGCTTTTATTTGTAGTTATTTAGATAAAAAATAGTCCAGATTAGTGTTTTAAGATGACCGTTCACCCAAAACTGAAGCCTCTGTCATCATTTTCTCATGCTGACCCAAACATGCACGACTTTCATTCTTTCGTAGAAACTGAAGCGAGAAATTCTGTAGAATTTCACAGCATCCGGGAGAATCAATGATGATGCAGTTTTATTTCACTTATTTCAGTTCTTTTCCTGTAAAGCAGAGCATGTAGAGTAGCTGACAAGTGGAAAGCAATGAAATGAATGTATGAGCAATACAGATTCATATTTGCTGGAACAAATAAAGCCTTTGTACAGAAACTCTGGTGGAGGTTTTCTGGGTGAGATCTGGAGCTGAACACAGTGATAAAGAGTTAACATTACGTGTAGTAATAACCTTTATAATTCCATTATAATGAAGAAAGTGTGGACACGATGTGAGTAATAGATCAGTGTGCTCTAGTAGTTCTTGGGAAGGTTTGAAAAAATAGTAATAACTGATTAGCTAATAGTGAATCAGATTTGACTAAGCACTATTACTAATTCATTAATCAGAGCTTATTGTTAGATACTAGTAGTAACTCAATACTCGTGTGTACTTGTGTGGTTATTCATTAATGAAGGAACAATATTATAATATAGCTGCAAGCAGCGATGGCGGGCTCAAGCCGTCAGTGCAACACCACCCCGGTGGCATCGGGAAAACTGTGCCCAGCGGGCATAAGCATTTACAGTTACCCTCTGGCAATCAAATTTTAAGGGATATGGCAGTTAAAGGGTTAATCTGACCCATCTAGACTTTGAAATCACATATACAGAACAATATATATAACTTTAGTAACACTTTATTTTAATATATATAAAAAATGTATAAGTCGTAGCTGAAGCCTAAATGAACACATTACAATTGTTTATGACTGCAAGTCTTTTTCCTCAAATGCTATTGAGCTTCAAATTTGCGTTTGAGCCCATTTGAAAAAGTAGCATAATTTACATATGACTTACAGTTTGTTTTAATAAATATCAAACATTCAATTTAATTGTGCATTATAGCTGTCACCTAGATGAACAATTACAGTTGTTTTTATGACTGTAAGTCATTCTCTTCAAATGCTACTGACGTTAGAAAAATGTATAACAATATCACATGTAACTTTAGAGACGGTCCCTAAATTTGAGACTCTCGAATGTCCAATGTCAAGCCAACTTTATGCCTGTTTTTGTTTTGTTTTTTACTTTCTTTTTCTTTTTTCTGTGCCGGATTGCTGATGTCCTTTACCCGGGCATAGATGTCCATCCATCAATTACGAACATTCATCCGCAAATGTCCGAGCGGTCGCGAGCGCGGATGGGAGAATGGCGCGTTTTTTTTGTTTTTGTTTATTTTTTATGAGCAACTGGGATGGTGACCCCTCTGGGAGTTGGTGCCCTATGAAGACTGCGTACTCTGCATATAGGGAGTGGCGGTACTATCTGGAAGATATATTCCTCAAACCGTCGTACAAGAGGTGATGCTAGTACTTCAAGAATCTCTCAAAACCTATCTGTTCATAAAGCCTATATATAAAGTCTTAATATAGTATTCCACAATATGTTGTGCTATTCTAATATTATTGTGTTTTTTATTGACATTGTTATTTGCCGTTATTTTTTGTTTTAATATTGTTACTGTTGTTACTTGCTGTACGGTGACCTTGAGTGGTTTGAAAGGCGCCTCAAATAAAATGCATTATTATTATTATTATTATTATTATTATTATTATTATTATTATTAGCTGTACACTTGATAACAAAATTTAATATAAACTTTTGCAATTTTATATATATATATATATATATATATATATATATATATATATAGTGTAAAGTTTTCTTTCATTGCATCTTGAAATAATTGTTTCTGAGTTCTGTGTTTGTTTGTTTGTTTTTTTTTTGTTTTTTTTTTATTAATTTATTAATTTTTTTTTTTTTTTTAGGAAGATTACAGCCTTTAATCTCCTCAAAATAAATGTGCATATAAACCATGAACAATTTAATTATAGCTGTATTTATAAAATGCTTACTAATGACTATTAATTTTAGGAGAAGGCTATATAAAGCAGCAACTGTTGATGTTGAGGCCTAAGATATTTGCAGTAATGATGAAAAAACAACAACAACAACACAAAATTACTTATTTTTTTCTGCTGGTGATTAAAGAGATGTTAACTCTAAGATGTTTCTCTCTCTCTCTCTCTCTCAATAATTTATTAGTGTTTTGTAATGATTTTATTGACCTATAATTCTGGTGATTAAAGAGATGATTCAGTCTCCCTCCCTATCTCTGTCTCTCTCTCTCTCTCTCTCTCTCTCTGACACATAGCCCATCCCCTCTCCCACACATTCACACAAACTCAGCACACACACTTAACACACAAACACACACACACACACACACACACACACACGCACACACACACACACACACACACACTACCCACAGTGACAGAGGGACAGTGACATCAGATGTATGATAGTTTTTTAATTTTCTATCATCCATATAGTGTTGTATAGTCATGAAACTATGCATATTTTCATCAGCATGACTTGTCTTCTATGTGTAAATTTTTTTGAAGTGTTTAGAAGCTGCACTTAAAAAAATAAAAGACATTTACTGGTTCCTTTTTTACTGTTATTTCAAAAAATCACCATGACAAAACCATTCAAGCTATCCAAAATTCATTCGCAACTTTTCTGTAAGATAAATTCTTTAAACAGTGGTAAAAGAGGATGTGGTGCTGAACCTTCAAGAGTCACTCAAAACGTATCTGTCCATAAAGCCTATTAAGAATTATTCTTAATACACAGTATTTCACAATACTTCAGCATGTTATTCTAATTAAGTGAGGGTCATTTTATCAGTAAAATACATATTATTTTTCTTTGAAAGATTTCTATAAATAATTTAAATCATTCTCGTTTCTACAATAATTATTTAAAAGTAATCCTATAGCTCCATCTGGTGGCCATTATTGGTACTAAGAATTGCAAGCTTGATTTATAAGTTATGATAGTTTTAATTTTAAGCTGGCTCATGGACATGATAAAGCTATGAAACTTACTGTGCTTGTTTCAAATGATGACTTCTACATATATAAAAAATATGAAGAGTTGGAATGAAGAATGTTAAAGATATAGTAAAATAACTATTGTATTTTTTTTATGTTACTTTCATAAATCGCTATGGCCACACCATTTAAGGTATCCTAAACCCATTCGCAATTTAACATCTTCAGTATATTGGCATCATGTTGAAAAAGTTTGGTGTGAACTACTTGTGTCTTCTTGGAGTATGAATTCATTTACAGGCTGATTTTATCATAAATCCACAATAACATTTCTGAGTTCTGTATCAATCTGTGTTGTTGTTTGTTTATTTTTATTTTTTTATTTTTCATAGGTAGATAACTGACCCTTTACTCTCCTTTTTAATAAATGTGCTTATAAACCAAGATCAAGCTATTTATAGCTGTATTTATAAGCTGCTTATTAATGACTATTTAAGTTGGGACAAGACTTTATAAAGCATGAACTGACTATTTACCAATGAGTGCAGTTATTATAAAGTGTTACCAATGCATTTACTAATGTTAACAAATTAGACATTATTTTACAGTGTTATAAAATCCTTTAATGACTTATAAGCATTTGTGAAAGTTCTGCTTGCATTACAGCTTAGTCTTCATCTGTGAGCTGAACAGTTTTAATGTTACATCCATGAGATTTTGTAAATTAAGATAAATGTCATGTCACAGGATGGAATAGGTCAGTATCAAATGAGTTTGAAATTATTATTTGCAGCACAAATAAGTATTTTTAGAATTTTGTTTTTAATTCCTGAAACTGTCAGAAAAGGATAAGGCCTAAGAGATTTCTTAAGCTGTAATGAAAACAGCAATGTTAGCAACAGCAACAAAAAATAACAATTTAAAATACTTTTTTTTTTTCTGGTGATTAAAGAGATGATTAAGTCTCTCTCTCTCTCTTTCTCTCTCTCTCTCTTTCTCTCTCTCATTGTGTCTGCCACTCAGCTCATGCCCATCCCCCACTCACACACACACACTCAGTCAGCACACATACATTCCTCAAACAGAGGGACAGAGTGAGTTGAGATGTCTGACAGTTTTTTAATTTTCTTTTAATCATACAGTGTTGTAAAGTCATGAAACTATGCATATGTCCTCAGAATGATTTGATCTCTGTATGAAATTTTTTTAAAGTGTTTGGAAGCTGCAATTTAAAAATACAAGATAATTAATGATTCCCTTTTTACTGTCATTTCAAAAAATCACCACGACAAAACCGTTCAAGCTAACCAAAATCCGTTCGCAATTTAAGTTCCTCAATGTTTTTTCAACATGTAGACAAAGTTTGGTGAGTATAGTGAACATTTCCTGTGAGGAGTATGCATTAAATCAGAGCTCCATTTAAATATTCAAATCAAAATAGCCGACTTCCTGTTTGTCGTAGCTGATGACTGTGAATTAGAAAGTTGTCCGTCTTGAAAAGAACAATTTATGTACCAAGTTTGGTGTCTGTAGCTAAAACTAACCCCCCCACTTTTGACAAAAGGTGGCGCTATAGAGTGCCTCCTTCACGCCCTTTTAAAAGCTTTTGCCATTGTCTAGCTATCACTAATACTGATATGTGTTTTGAGTTTCATGTAAATCTGAGCTTGTTGTCTGCCTCAAACTCACCATAACAGAACATTCAAGTTTGACACGTTGTCATGGCAACACTATATCAGATATCAATATCCCCAAAACAGATTTACATCGGCCGTGTTTTGTCATTATTCTGATGAAGTTTTAAGTAAATTGAGTAAAAATAAGATGCTGAATTCAAAGCATTTGGAAAATGACACACTTCCTGCTGCCAGTTGGTGGCGCTATAATGTTGACTCTTAATAGTGACATATATACGATCGACATCATACAACGAACAAACCCATGAAGTTTGATCAAATTCAGGAAATGTATGTGGATGTTATTAGACATTTCCTGTTTCTCATTTCTAGCCATAATTTCCACGCCTCGTCACGGGCAAACCATTCGAGATATCAAAAATCCCCTCGCAATTTTTCATCCCCAATGTCTTGAGATCATGTTCACCGAGTTTCGTGGCGAACGGGTTGAAAACCTCAGAGGAGTATTTCAAATTCCAGAGCATGCTTTTTTTAAACAGCCCTGAATAGCTGACTTCCTGTTGGGTGGAGCCTATGACATAAAGTGTGAAAGTTGTTCGGCTCAATGACATCTATAAGTGTACTGAGTTTCATATAAATACATGCTAGTGTGTGTGAGCTATGGTTCAAGATTTCTGACTGTGTTCCAGGGGGCGCTGTAGAGCCCCTGTGCCACGCCCGGGTCCCAGTCTCTGTGGCGTCCTGATGGCCGCAGATTCCAATGTGTGTGCCAATTTTCAAGAGTTTTTGAGCATGTTAAGGCCCCCAAAAACCCCCGGAAGGTTTAATAAAAAATAAAAAAAATAATAAATATAGCTGCAAGCAGCGATGTCGGGCTCAAGCCATCAGTGCAACGCCACCCCGGTGGCATCGGGAAAACTGTGCCCAGCGGGCATAAGCATTTACAGTAACCCTCTGACAATCAAGTTTTAAGGGATGCGGCAGTTAAAGGGTTAATCCGACCAATCTAGACTTTGAAATCACATACACAGAACAATATATATATAACTTAAGTAACACTTTATTTTTATATTTATAAAAAATGTATAAGGTGTGCATTGTAGCTGACACCTATATGAACACATTACAATTGTTTTGTGACTGCAAGTCTTTCTTCTCAAATGCTATTGAGCTTCAAATTTGCATTTGAGCCCATGTGAAAAAGTAGCATAATTTACATATGACTTACAGTTTGTTGTAATAAATATCAAACATTCAAATTAATTGTGCATTATAGCTGTCACCTAGATGAACAATTACAGTTGTTTTTATGACTGTAAGTCATTCTCTTCAAATGCTACTGACGTTAGAGAAGTGTATAACAATATCACATGTAACTTTAGAGACCGGCCCTAAATTTGAGACTCTCGAATGTCCAATGTCAAGACAACTTTATGCCTGTTTTTTTTTTCTTTAGTTTTCTTTTCTCTGTGCCGGATTGCTGATGTCCTATACCCAGGCATAGATGTCTATCCATCAATTACGAACATTCAGCCGCAAACATGAGGTGTGAGCGGTCGCGAGCACAGATGGGAGAATGGCGCATGTTTTTTTTTTTTTTTTTTGAGCAACTGGGATGGTGCCCCCTCTGGGAGTTGGTGCCCTACGAAGACTGCATACTCTGCATATAGGGAGCGGCGGTACTATCTGGAAGATATATTCCTCAAACCATTGTACAAGAGAAGGTGATGCTAATCCTTCAAGAATCGCTCAAAAGCTATTCAAGTGTACAGTTTCCTTTTATTGCATCTTGAAATAAATATTTCTGAATTCTGAATCAAACTGGGTTGTGTTTATTCATTTATTTTATAAGACAACTGAGACTTTAATCTATTTTGTAATATATGTGCTTTTAAACCAAGAACAATTTATTTATAGATGTATTACTGCTTAATAATTACTATTATTAAGGGAAAATACTTTATAATCATGAACTATTTACTAATGCTTAGCTAATGAGTGCAGTTATTATAAAGTGTTACCAATGCATTTACTAATGTTAACAAATTAGACATTATTTTACAGTGTTACCAAATCCTTAAATAATTTATTAGTGTTTTGTAATGATTTTAATGACCTATAAGCATTTGTGAAATAGTTTTGCTTGCATTGCAGCTTTATCTGTCAGTTGAAGAGTTTTACTGTTACATCCATGAGATTAATAAATGTCATGTCAAGTCACAGGTTGTCATAGGTCAGTATCAAATGAGTTTGAAACTATTATTTGCAGCACAAATAAGGATTCTTAGGATGTTTTTAAATCCCTAAAACTGTCAGAAAAGGATAAGGCCTAAGAGATTTCTTAACCTGTAATGAAAGGAAAAAACACCACCATTAGCAACAACAAAAACAATAACAATTTAAAATACAGATTTTTTTTCCTGATTATTAAAGGGATGATTAGGTCTCTCTCTCTCTCTCTCTCTCTGCCAGACAGCCCCTCCCTACAATCCACACACACTGTCAGTCACCAAACATTCACAGTCACCAACCCCCTCACACTCCCCCTCCCTCTCCCCCTCCCTTTCCTCACACAGACAGAGTGGCCAGAGTGAGATCATGTCAGTTGAGATGTCTGACAGTTTTTTAATTTTCTGTTATCCATACAGTGTTGTAAAGTCATGAAACTATGCATATTTCCTCAGAATGATTTGATCTTTGTATGAAAAATTGCTTTGAAGTGTTTGGAAGCTGCAATTTAAACATACAAGACAATTAATGTTTCCCTTTTTACTGTCATTTCAAAAAATCACCACGACAAAACCGTTCAAGCTAACCAAAATCCGTTCGCAATTTAAGTTCCTCAATGTTTTTTCTTCATGTTGACAAAGTTTGGTGTGTATAGTGTACTTCCCCTGTGAGGAGTATGCATTAATTCACAACTGTAAAATCTCAAAAATACACATTCAAATCAAAATAGCCGACTTCCTGTTGGTCGTAGCTGATGACTGTCAATTAGAAAGTTGTCCGTCTTGAAAAGAACAATTTATGTACCAAGTTTGGTGTCTGTAGCTAAAACTAACCCCCCCACTTTTGACAAAAGGTGGCGCTATAGAGTGCCTCCTTCACACCCTTTTAAAAACTTTTTCCATTGTCTAGCTATCACTAATACTGATATGTGTTTTGAGTTTCATGTAAATCTGAGCTTGTTGTCTGCCTCAAACTCACCATAACAGAACATTCAAGTTTGACACGTTGCCATGGCAACACTATATCAGATATCAATATCCCCACAACAGATTTACATCAGCCTTGTTTTGTAATTATTCTGATGAAGTTTTAAGTAAATCAAGTAAAAATAAGATGCTGAATTCAAAGCATTTGGAAAATGACACACTTCCTGCTGCCAGTTGGTGGCGCTATACCGTTGACTCTTAATAGTCACATATATATGATCAGTATCATACAACGAACAAACCAATGAAGTTTGATCAAATTCAGGAAATGTATGTGGATGTTATTAGACATTTCCTGTTTCTCATTTCTCGCCATAATTGCCACGCCTCGCCACGGGCAAACCGTTCGAGATATCAAAAATCCCCTCGCAATTTTTCATCCCCAATGTTTTGAGATCGTGTTCACCGAGTTTGGTGGCAATCAAGTAAATAACCTATGACAAGTATATCAAATTCCAGAGCATGCTTTTTATAAACAGCCCTGGATAGCTGACTTCCTGTTGGGCGGAGCCTATGACATAGAGTGTGAAAGTTGTTCAGCTCAAAGAGATCTATAAGTGTACTGCGTTTCATATAAATATATGCAAGTGTGTGTGAGCTATGGTTCAAGATTTCTGACTGTGTTCCAGGGGGCGCTATAGAGCCCCTGTGCCACGCCCGGGTCCCAGTCTCTATGGCGTCCTGATGGCCGCAGATTCCAATGTGTGTGCCAATTTTCAAGAGTTTTTGAGCATGTTAAGGCCCCCAAAAACCCCCGGAAGGTTTAATAAAAAATAAAAATAATAATAAATATAGCTGCAAGCAGCGATGGCGGGCTCAAGCCACCAATGCCATCACCACCCCGGTGGCATCAGGTAAACTGTGCCCAGCGGGCACATGCATTCACAATATCCCTCTGGCAGTGAGGTTTTAAAGGATAGAGGGGAGCGTAGAGGGGAGCGTGCATTTGCAGTGGCTGGGCCACGACTCTGGAATACCCTGCCTTTAGAGATCAGACTGGCCCCTTCCTTGTCTATTTTTAAATCTTTGCTAAAAACTTTTTTATTTTCCTTAGTGTACTGACTACTGTGTTATGCTACATTTTGAAATGGGTGGTTTTAAATTTTTTGTCTGGTCTATTTTTATGTATGTGTAATATTCTTGCTCTTATGTTAAAGCACTTTGGTCAGCCAGGAGGCTGTTGTAAATGCGCTATAGAAATAAATTGAACTTGAACTAGAACTTGAACTTGATATGGCAGTTAAAGGGTTAATCCGAATCATCTAGACTTTAAAATCACATTCACAGAACAATATATATATATATATATATATAACTTTAGTAACACTTTACAATAAGATTTCATTTCTAAACATTATGTTAACATGAACAATATTTATATAGCATTCATTCATGTCAGTTAATATTCCAAACTTAAACATTAAAACATTGTTTTATTGTGATTTTTTTCCAAGCACATTTTACCAATTCCAAACCATATCAATCTTAATAACTACCATTATTTTTTATTTAATCATTTATGAGTGCTATACAATAGTCCAGGAAAGCTGGAAGAGAAAAACAGGTCAAGAAGAACTGACAAAAGAATTGCAAAAGAATTAGGAATTAATGTGAAGATTAATTTTTAGTCAATTCTGCAAGACAGACTTTCAGGAAAGGAGGTGGAATAAAAATGAGCTCCTAAATCTTAAGGAGAAGGTGGTGCTGGTCCTTCACGAGTCACTCTAATCTGTTCATTAAGCCTATATATAAAGTCTTAATATATAGTATTTCACAATACTTCATGGTATTCTAATTAAATCATTTTTTGGAATCTTTGATTTCTCAGAACCTGACACATTGTAATTCTGAGACTCCAGGAAAGTGGCAGTTCTGTAAAATGTTGGCGCTGGAGACTAAATGCTCACTGATAGTTTCACACCTAATTCACTTAAAACACACACACACAGTGACAGAGGGACAGAGTGACATCAGATGTATGTTTTTTAATTTTCTGTCATCCATATAATGTTGTATAGTCATGAAACTATGCATATTTCCTCAGAATGACTTGTCTTCTATGTGTACATTTTTTTGAAGTGTTTAGAAGCTGCACTTTTTTTTACTGGTTCCTTTTTTACTATTATTTCAAAAAATCACCACGACAAAACCATTCAAGCTATCCAAAATTCATTCACACCTGTTCTGTAAGATTAATTCTTTAAACAGTGGTAAAAGAGGATGTGGTGCTGAACCTTCAAGAGTCACTTAAAACGTATCTGTCCATAAAGCCTATTAAGAATTATTCTTAATATACAGTTCACAATACTTCAGCTTGTTTTTCTAATTAAGTGAGGGTCATTTTATCAGTAAAATTCCTAAAATACATATTATTTTATTTGAAAGATTTCTATAAATTATTTAAATCATACTCGTTTCTCCAATAATTATTTAAAAGTAATCCTATAGCTCCCTCTGGTGGCCATTATAGGTACTAAGAATTGCAAGCTTGATTTATAAGTTATGATAGTTTTAATTTTATGCTGGCTCTTGAAAATGATAAAGCTATGAAACTTACTGTGCTTCCTTCAAATGAGGACTTCTACTTATATAAAAAATTATGAAGAGTTAGAATGAAAAATTTTAAAGATATAGTAAAATAACTATTGTATTTTTTATGTTACTTTAATAAATCTCTATGGCAACACCATTTAAGCTATCCTAAACCCATTCACAATTTAACATCTCAGTATATTGGCATCATGTTGAAAAAGGAGTATAGAGTAGTATGAGGAGGAGTATGAATTCATTTACAGGCTGATTTTATCATAAATCCACAATAAAATTTCTGAGTTCTGTATCAATCTGTGTTGTTGTGTTTGTTTATTTTTATCTTTTATTTTTCATAGGAAGATAACTGACCCTTTACTCTCCTTTTTAATAAATGTGCTTATAAACCAAGGACAAGCTATTTATAGCTGTATTTATAAGCTGCTTACTACTGACTATTAATATTGGGACAAGGCTTTATAAAGCATGAACTGACTATTTACTAATGAGTGCAGTTATTATAAAGTGTTATCAATGAATTTGCTAATGTTAACAAATTAGACATTATTTTACAGTGTTATCAAATCCTTAAATGACTCATAAGCATTTGTGAAAGTTCTGCTTGCATTACAGCTTAGTATTGATCTGTGAGCTGAACAGATTTACTGTTACATCTATGAGATTATGTAAATTCAAATAAATATAATGTCACAGGATGTCATAGGTCAGTATCAAATGAGTTTGAAATTATTATTTGCAGCACAAATAAGTTTTTTTTAGGATTTTTAAAAATCCCTAAAACTGACAGAAAAAGGTTAAGGCCTAAGCTATTTCTATGTGAGTGGCTAAATTTATTTTTGTTTTCATAATTGTAATACACAAACTATGAAATTATACAAAATGTATAAAAAGGTAAATAAATAAATACGCACACATTAAAAAAGCAGCCAAGTCGAATGAGTTTCCTTTTTTATATAGATTAAAATTGAAGACAGAAGCAAGTGGTAAATGTGGTCACTTTAATATTCAAATCCAGTAGATCCAGTTTATGTTCACGTGGCTGTTTTCGTTTATATTAGCCAAGCTATTATGTATTTTGAAATAATCTTGTCCGTGATGTGTTCGTTCGTACGACGAAAGCCAGAATCCTGCAGCTCGAGAGATATATGTAATTCTGCCAGTCGCGCTTTCAAATAGTCTCGCACACTTAAACTGGTCACAAACACCTGCATTTACCTCTTGTTGTGTTACAGTGGGTTTATTGTGTGCATTTGTGGTAATATTTTATTTAAAAAAGCTCTTAAACAAGAATAAATTCGTTTGTTTTGAGCTCGACACTGTACGCGCTGATCGGAGGCGTGATTTCAGATAGGCAGCCACAAATATTTCATTTTCACACAAACAGTTCAAAAACATCTGAATTTAGCTCTTGGTGTGTTCTAATTGGTTGATTGTGTGATATCGCTGTAATAATTTATTTTTAAAAGCTTTAAAACAGGAATAAATTAGTTTTTTCTGAGCTCTTTACTCCAGACGCTCGTGATCACAGCGGTGATTCATCTCTCCTATTTCTCACGTATCTCTGGCCAGAAATAATTTATCCATGAGCCCTGAACCGGTAATAATCAGATATGTTGGTTTAGCTTGTCAGTGTGAATTAAATCTAAGTATTTATTTGTATTTTTAACCGATTTAAAAGTGAAAGTAAAAGTTCGGGAATTGAACCTGTAGGGGCGCTATTTCTCTCAGACAATGGAAGTCTGAAGCACATATACTCAAACAGAGGGACAAAGTGAGATGAGATGTCTGACAGTTTTTTAATTTTCTGTTATCCATACAGTGTTGTAAAGTCGTTAAACTATGCATATTTCCTCAGAATGACTTTTTCATCTGTATGAAAAAATTATTTGACGTGTTTGGAAGCTGCAATTTAAAAATACAATAATGATTCCCTTTGTAAGGTCATTTAAAAAAATCACCACGGCAAAACCATTCAAGCTATCCAAAATCCATTCACAATTTAAGTTCCTATCAGAAATACTGATGTGTGTTCAGAGTTTTGTGAAATTCTAAGTATGTTATTTGCCTCAAAATCACCTGAGAAGTATTCCAGTTTGACATGTTGCCACGCCAACAAAATTTTAGATATCAATATCCCCCTTGCAGATTTATATCGGCTGTGTTTTAACATTATTCTGATGAAGTTTGAAGCAAATCGAGTAATAATAAGATGCTGAATTCAAATCATTTTGAAAATGACACACTTCCTTCTGCCAGTTGGTGGTGCTATAACTTTGACTCCTAATAGTCACATATATGCGATCGACATCATACAACGAATAATCTGATGAAGTTTGATTAAAATCAGGAAATGTATGTGGACGGTATTAGACACTTCCTGTTTCTCATTTCTCGCCATAATTTCAACGCCTCGCCACGAGCAAACCGTTCGAGATATCAAAAATCCCCTGGCAATTTTTCATCCCCAGTGTCTTGAGATCATGTTGACCGAGTTTGGCGGCAATCGAGAAAAACACCTATGACAAGTATTTCAAATTCCAGAGCATGCGCTTTTTACATAACTCTAAATAGCTGACTTCCTGTTGGGTGGAGCCTATGACATGCAATACGAAAGTTGTTCGGCACGATGAGATCTATATGTGTACTGAGTTTCATAAGAATATGTGCAAGTATGTGTGAGCTATACATCAACATTTCTGACTGTGTTCCAGGGGGCGCCGTAGAGCCCCTGTGCCACGCCCGGGTCCCAGCCTCTGCAGGCTCCTAAAGGCCACCAATTCCAAAGTGTGCGCAAATTTTCAAGAGTTTTTGAGTATGTTAAGGACCCCAAAAGCCCCCACAACTTTGACGAAAAATTTGAATACTAAACCCTAAATAGCCAACTTCCTGTTGGGCGGAGCCTATGATATGCAATACAAAAGTTGTTTGGATTGATGAGATTTATATGTGTACCGAGTTTCATTCATCTACGAGCAAGAATGTATGATATATGGCCCTCCATATTCCAGGGGGCGCTGTAGAGCCCCTGTGCCACGCCCGTGTATCAGTCTCTGCCCGGCCCTAATGGCCGCAGGTTCCAATCTGTGTGCCAATTTTCAAGACTTTTTAAGCACGTTAAGGGCCCCAAAAGCCCCCGAGACGTTGGAAAAAAAAAATAATAATAATAATAATAATAATAATAATAATAATAAAAAATAATCCTAAGGAAAACAATAGGCCTCTCGCCCTTTGGGCTTGAGCCCTAACAAGAATAATCCTTAGAAGAACAATAGGGCTCTTCGCCCCTTCGGGCTTGAGCCCTAATAAGAAGAATAATCCTTAGAAGAACAATAGGGCTCTTCGCCCCTTCGGGCTTGAGCCCTAAAAATGTTACCCCCCAAAATATATACATTTAAAATAAATGTTATTCTATTTCTATACTAGAAAATATTATTTCTATTTTTCTGTGAATCCTGAAAAATAAAATGTATCACAGTTTCCACAGAAATATTGAGCAGCACAACTGTGTTCAACATTGATAATAATCAGAAATGTTTCTCGAGCAGTAAATCATCATATTATTCTGATTTCTGAAGATCATGTGACACTGAAGACTGGAGGAATGATGCTGAAAATACAGAGAAATTAATTACAGTTTAACAGATATTCAGATAGAAAACAGATGTCTGCTGTTTTTTCATTTGCTTTTGTTGTCGTTGTTTATTTTTAGTTAAATAAATAAATGCAGTCTAGTTGATCAGAAGAGAGAAGTTTAAAAAAACATTTAAAATCTTACTGATCTCAGACTTTTAAACAATGTACACACACACACACACACACACACACACACACACACATACCAAGCCAGGGGAGATCCCCAGGAGGATATGAAACCATGTGTGTTTTAACTTGAGATTTATTTTGTGGTAAAAGAAGAATGTGGGAATTTTAGAGATTAGATCATTTGAATCTGAAACAAAAATAAACCAAGAGAGAGAGAGAGAGAGCAAGCACGAGAGGTTTACAAAACTTTCTTTAAACCGTTTAGACTACCTAGAAAAGCGCCATAAAAATGTAAGGAATTATTTATTATTAAGGAATTATTTATTTAAAACAACACTAAATCTTCAACAATTCACATTATATAGAAAAAATAAAAATATATATATTTCCAAAACCAGATGTCCATCAAAAACAACACATAAAAACTCATTAACACACCACAGATCATTGAAACCTGTCTCATTGTTTACAAGACTATCGTATGCTAAATCTTTAGTCTGCCGGCTACTAATTTCTTAAACATCCCTTCAACATTAATACTATTTAACTGTAAACCTTGATTTTTCCTGGTTTTCTATATTGCCAATTTCGCAGTTCCTATTAAATAATTTAACAGACACATCTTCCTTCTTTTTGAAAAATTATATTTCACATCCCCTATAAAAATTCCTCTTGGAATTCTTCACCAAAAAAAAAAAAAAACCTTCCAATCTTTTACATTTTAAAAACAAAAGTTCTAAATTCTCTTCTTCGCCACAGAACCTAGTTCCACACCTACTGATGGGTTCAGGTGTGCCGTGTGTTTGACCGTAGCTATTGCACCATGAATTATTCTCTATTAAAGATCCGCTGTTCTTTTCTCGACTGGAGGTTTACTCCATCTATCTTTAACGAGAAATTCTGGCTTCAACAAATGGCTTTCACTGACCCCAACTAAGCAAGCCAGAGGAGACAGCGGCAAGGAACCGAAACTCCATCGGTGACAGAATGGAGAAAAAAACCTTGGGAGAAACCAGGCTCAGTGAGCTGCGCTAATCACTCCGCCCAAGTAACGTTAGCTGTGCTCCTACGCCTAGTGAGAATATAGTTCCCAGTATTTATACGATTAAAAATGGTCTCTGTCTCATATAGCCTTGTTATTTGTACATGCTGTGACTATACAGATCACAACATGTAAATTATTTTGTCACTTATTGGGATTACTATGCTACCATTATCCATTTACATCCAGTCTTTGTGCTAAGCTAGGCTAGCGGTGGGTGCGTCTAATAACACTTACAGAACGCACAGAAATGAAAAAGGTATGTATGGACTTATCTAACTCTGGGGGATACTGTGAATAAGCTAAAGTCACAAAAAATCGGAGTGTTCCTTTAAGTCCTGGTGATGCAGTTTTGCCAGGTATTACTGCAGTAACAAACAAAAATTAGCCCCAAATGCCAAACAAACTAAAATAATCCAAATCTTGTGTTTTGAAATTAAGTTAACTCCCTAAAAGGTCACATTATCTGGGAAAAACAAGTGCAAAGCCGCTTATAATAGCTGGATCTGGCAACACACAGCTCACAGCCGGCTTGGACCTGCAGCTCAGAAAGACTATAATCTTATTACTCAGATCAAGTCAGTTCAGTGCTGACTCATTTGAGCCTGATTCCATGCGTGTGTTTGCTCTCGTCTGATGGCGTCAGTGTGCTCATGATGACAGGTTTCTGAAAGTGTACTGTGGCTGATGAATGATGTCATAACTGATGCAGTTTCTTCTCAGAATGGTTTTACTATGAAAACTGGTACAGTCGATACCAATTTAGACTCGTATTTACATTGCAGGCTGTAATTAAACCACATCATGTTGGTTTGGTCCGGTCAGAACTGACCCCTGACTGAGAATGGTTTCTCTGCCTTTGTTGCCTTAATTTGGCTTGCTTAGTTGGGGGTACAATTTCTGGCAATATTGTTAACTTAATTGCACAGACAATTAATCAACTATTATGTTCTATTGTCCTTTTGCAATTTCGTCACACTGTTTTCCTGTTTTACACTGTAAAGCTGCTTTGACATGTCAGTACTGTATACAGCACTATACAAATAAAGCTTGTAGACTTGACTGAAATGTTATGATTGTGTACCCCTGTGTTTTTATGCCCCTTTAAGAGACCCATATAAATATTTCCCCTTTAAATTTTGATTTTAGTAATGGAGCTCTGATAATAAGAATCACGGTGATATTTGGTGATAATACTGTTGTGATGTATTTTTAAAAAAAGTGTTACTGTAATGATACTCGGCTTCACCGATAGAGGGCACCCTGAGCTGTACACTCGAGTGAGGACTGGTCACTGACGCTAGTGGAGTGAAAGAGTGGTCAGGAACGAGTGAGTTTGAGTGCACACCCTACAGAGAGTGTTCCCGATCTAACCTGTCTTTTCATACTTTCATACAGGTAAGCTGATGAGATTCACCTTCTAGTAAATCACAGCGGAAACGTGTGCTTCTAAAACTGTAGTTCTTGCGAAAAATATATTGAGATGTTCAATGTTACACTGGTTCAGAAGTTTTGCACCCAAAATGGTGGTCGATCATATTAACAATCCTGATAAAAGAACATAACTTTCTGCATGAGTGAAAATGAGAAGTAAGTGTGTAAAAATACCATGATTCACACAAAAATGTGAGATAAGTGATAGGTGATGCACTAAATCGATGTCGAAGAACCTGAAGTAGTGTTAAAGAAGTGAAGTGTGAGTAGGCCTAAAATCATCCACTCACGTGTTAACTTTATAGAGAGTCATTCCATCATGAGCCATTAACTGTAAAAAGGGCATTTCATGGTGTATTATTAATAAGAAATCAGACTCAATGTGTTAATGATTTTATAATCAATTTCCTGAGAATGTAATGTTAAAATATAGAAACCGTTACTGGGTTAAAATTGTGATTTAAAGTATTTAATAAAATCTTAAAAAGAGTAATAAGAAAAGTGTATAAAGTTTATAAATGCTGGAGAAATGTAGCTATATACTGAATTGTGTAGAGTTTGCACCGTGCTAACCTGCATTGAGTCTAATGTGATTCTTTAATGTTATTTACTATTCTTGTCTCTGCACAGTGTAAGAGTGAGTATTGAACATGTTTAGATTTATTGTGTTATAGTTTAATGGGTTTAGAAAAGGTAACTTTAAAGATATTGTAATGGTGTGTCCACTCAGTGTCATGAATATGCATGAATGCTTGCACTTTGAGACATTATTTTTGATACTCTTGAGAATACTGACGCTAGTAGAGTGAAAGAGCGATCAGTATGTAACGAGTGAGTTTGAGTGCACACGCTACAGAGAGTGTTCCCGATCTAACCTGTCTTTTCATACTTTCATACAGAAATAAATGTGTTGCATCAAGGAAGAGCACTGCCTCATCTTTGGAAAGTGTAACACGTGTGTTTGTGAAGTCTGACTTAATTCTTGTGAGTGATAAATAAACTTTACTTAAGAGCACCAGGCCGTGTTTGTAGTGAACAGACACATTAGCTGTAGCTCGATTCATTCACTGGAAGATTAGTGTTTTAATGCACCGAGTTCAGCAGCTGTTTGTGTCTCTCGTCGCCTGTGCTTCTGTCTTTCTACATTAGGATAGCAGCATATAGACGAGAAGAGACCATCTATATTTATTCATGTTGAACCAAAAATGCATTCGGCTTCACAGAAACAGATTAATCATACAGCTACTGATGGAGTTTTGTTTTCTGAAAGAGTAAAATGAGAATATCTGTTTCTGCTGCTCAGTCTCACACCGACACGAGAGAAAAATAACAGGTGCAGCCCCTCAGATGTGCGGGAACCTTCAGACACAAGAACACAGAGAAGATAGACAGAACCATACACTGTGTGCACAATTATTAGGCAAGTAATTATTTTGACCATATCATCATTTTATCCATAAATTCCAAGTCCAAGCTGTATTTATTTATGATTTAATGCATATCAGGTGATGTGTATTTGTGTAACAAGCGAGGGTGTGGCCTAAGGAGATCAACACCCTATATCAAGGTGTGCATAATTTTTAGGCAGATTCTTCTCCTCAGGAAAAAGGGGCCAAAAAAGAGATTTTACTCACTCTGAAAAGTAAAAAATGGAAAAAAAATATTTCGCAGGGATGCAGCACTCTTGAAATATCTAAGATATTGGGAACCATCAAATGTTTGGTAGCAAATAGTCAACAGGGTCGCAAGGAACACGTCGAGAAGAAAAGACACAAATTAACCGCCAAAAATTTTAGAAGAATCAAACATGAATCTACCAGCAACCCATTATCCTCCAGTGCTACCATATTCCGCAACTGAAACCCACCTCTAGTGTCAAGAAGTATGAGGTGTTCAGTTCTCAGAGACATTCCCAAGGTAAGAAAGGCTGAAACCCGACCACCTCTGAACAAGACACATGTTGAAATGGGCCAAGAAATATCTGAAGACAGATTTTTCTAAGGTTTTGTGGACTGATGAGATGAGAGTGACTCTTGACGGACCAGATGGATGGGCCCGTGGTTGGATTAATTAATAATTCGGGTGGTGGGGGTATGTGGCGGGAGAGGCGTGGTTTAGCGAAGTCTGCAACGGGAGAGCGAATGAAGAGACGAGCGGTGGTAAGTGGTTCAGGTGAGAGACAGGTAACAGCTGGATCTCGTTGCAGTGATTGGCGTGGGGAACCGGTATTTAAGCCGCACGACATCCGGAGGAGGACGAGAGAGCTGAGGACTCGTGGGACGGTGAAGCCAGGCAGATGAGAAGGACCGTGAATTGCACAGCAGTGAATTAAGTATATGCACATGTGGTGCGATTGTTGTTTATGTTGTTGAGTAATAAATTCCCACGATCCTCAGAACGCCGACCCCGGTCTCCTTCCTCTTTGATCCTCTGAACCTTCACTACCACTGCCATCACCACAGAGCTGCTTTGGATGATATTACACTTTATTGCGTGTTGTACACACACCAGGGATGGAAATTAACTTTTTTGTCCAATGGCCAGGTGAAACAGAATGCTATTTTTATTTACCCGCCACGGTGGCCAGTAGGTGAAGCGAGTTTACCCCCGCCACAACACAAAATCACCGGGCGGGTAAACTCGGGTGCTAATTTCCTCTATTTTTCGGGGCTGCTCTCTTTAGGGTGCGAGTATGCTCATTATACCATGGTGTCAAACTGTTTTCCTTAACCTTCCTTAAGCGTAAAGGAGCAACTTTATTTAAAGTGCTAGAAGAGAGAGTCCATAGTTTCTGTTACATCATCAAGTTATTCTGAGGTTTTGGATATGCTAAGGAATTTGGATACATCAGGAAGATAACTTACAAAGCACTCTTTTGTGGTAGAAGTGATGGTTCTTCCATACTTGTAACAAGAAGCAGAATTTACAATTTTGGCTATATGAAGTTTGCACAGAACTAAATAATGATCTGAGATATCATCACTTGGCTGAATAATTTCAACACTATCAACATCAATTCCATGTGACAGTATTAAATCTAGAGTATGATTTCGACAATGAGTAGGTCCTGAAACATGTTGTCTAACACCAATAGAGTTCAGAATGTCTATAAATGCTGATCCCAATGCATCTTTTTCATTATCGACATGGATATTAAAATCACCAACTATTAAAACTTTATCTGCAGCCAGAACTAACTCGGATGTAAAATCACCAAACTCTTTAATAAAGTCTGTAAGCTCCAGTCTGGATCCAGAACACCTGAGAAGAGATGATGCTGACCCTCAGAGGACCTCAGATGATGCTATCCCTGAATCAACAACAGAACTAACAAATATTGCTACAAGTGTGACTGCATCATATAATAACTGCTGTTAATAATGTTCATCGTTTGGTTGACTACATCTTGTATTAGTTTTTCTGAAAATTCCTGCCACATGCGCATAAACTGAAAGTGACCACTGATAAGCTACTACTGAATATTGTAGAAATGTTATCTTCTGTAAAGTTGCTTGGTAATGATTTGTATTGTAAAAAGTACTATAAAAATAAACTTGAATTGAATGAAGCACCATTACTTCAAACGAGTTATACTTGAAGCCTGCCCTCTGAGAAAGCAACACCCCCCCCTTTGCCTTTTGGGATCTACGTGACAGGAAGGGCTGAGCTCTTTTACCCTGGTGTATGAGTGACATTGGAACGCTCAGAGCTGGGACGTCTCCGCTCCACACGTATGTAACACACTTTTATTCGCTCTGAGTCTCTACACACATGTGTCAGCTTGAAGCTTCTGCTTGAACACTTGAGTTTTTAAACTTAAATCATATACGCCTATGTATGAGCTCTCTGTACAAAACTCTATTTTGATGGAGATGATGACATTTGAAATGAATGAACATCTGATGTAATGAAGCAGCATCATACATTTCCCTTCTATGGTGATTAAAGATCAAATATAATATGATAAAATATTTCCATTCCATTCGTGTCATTTCCAAGTTTTGACATTTATTTGAAATATGAGTGTGTTGATTTAATAGTTAACCTTAACCCTAAAGACTTGTTTTTTTTCTTTTCTCCATTTTATTGATGATTATTATCTACAGTTTAAACAGGAAGAAAAGAAAATCAAAGACTTTCAATCAAAGATATTTGAGAGCTCAAGTTATAAGGCTTCCCATCGAGTCTGTCACACTTCTCCATGCGTTTGTTCAGTCATGTGGTTAACAGCCGTTTATCTTATTAACATGCTCTGAATCACACATTAAAAGCTCTGTGTCTCATATCTCTGAGTCTGTGGGTGTATGACCTGTGTATTTGCTATTTTCTGTCTGTGGCTTTGGGTTTTTCCACCTGTTGAGTGTGTGAACGTTTGCTGGAGGAAAATGAATGCATGCACTCTTACCTGCACTATAATAAAATCCATAAAATAGGACACAATGTACTGTTTTTTTTTAACAGGTGATTTACCTGCATTTTGAATTTTGAACTTAATTGCATTGCATTTTAGGCTTCACAGAAATGTCTGTAAAATGCCTATGCTTTATTGTATGACACACTGTTCACTGTTGTTCAGTTGCTTTGACACAATCTTTTTTGTTTAAAGCGCTATATAAATAAAGGTGACTTGACTTGACTATTTGTCTATGCATTTGCCTAGAAATTAACTGACAATTACACGTTATAAATGTAGGTCTCTCTGTCTCCCACAGATTTTCAGATGCATACTGGGATGAAAACTCTGGCGATGATGATGATGATGATGATGTCGTCATATTCAGCACTTTCAGATCAAAGTAAGAACTCCTGATGGGCTTTGTGTTCGAGTTGTGATCTGTATGTGTGTGTGTTTCTAAATATGTCTTGTTAGTTCTGACAAAACCAGCTATACCGCCGTACATGATAAAAAGTAACGGTCCTACTACTGAGCCTTGTGGTACTACATACTAAACTTGAATCGTGAGTGAGTGAAGTGACATTCAGCCAAGTATAGTGACAGTCTGCATTTAACCCATCAGAAATGCACACACAGAGCAGTGAACACACACACACACACACACACACACACACACACACACACACACACACACACACACACACACACACTGTGTGCACACACCCGGAGCAGTGGGCAGCCATGTATGCTGCGGTGCCCGGGGAGCAGTTGGGGGTTCAATGCCTTGCTCAAGGGCACCTAAGTCGTGGTATTGAAGGTGGAGAGAGAGCTGTACATGCACTCCCACCCACAATTCCTGCCGGCCCGGGACTCGAACCCACAACCCTTCGATTGGGAGTCTGACTCTCTAACCATTAGACCACAACTTCCCCGTACTGAATCGTACTGCTACAAATAACAGTCAGATAAATATGATTTGTTAAGATTGATCTCTTTTGATATATTTCTAGGTATAGGGTCTAATACAAGTGAAACACACACATACACACACACAATTAAAATGTGTGTGCTTTTCACTTAAAAACAAAGGTTCTTAATTGGTATTGATGAATCCATAGAAAAAAAATACTCAACATCCAAAAAGATTTCCATTGCAAAAAAAAGGGTCTCTAAAATGTAAAAAAGGTTCTTTAGTTTAATAAAATAAGCAGGGTTCTTTTATGAACTATTTCCTGTATGGTTATTTGGTGAACTAAAAATTGTTATTCTGTGGCATTACTGTGAAAACAGTCTTTTGCAATCTTTATTTTTAGGTTGAATTGCTCAAAAGTTGCTCTTTCTCTAGGTTTAAAGTGTTATAATGATTTTTACAACACCTTCACATGTGTTTGGGACACCTCAAATCTGGACGTGATCCCTCCGATCCGACCCGAGACCGAATGCTGGATTACAGTATCAGTTGAGAAGAGGTCAACTCGTTTGAGGTATATAGCTTGTGATTAAACAATCAGCCTTTATATCGTACATGATCCAGAACTCGTGAATGTGGAACAGTTTTCTGTTGCTTCTTTAGTGTCTAAAGAGTTTTATGATTGATTTCATGATTAGTTTGTGAGGTAAAAGTGGAAAAATGTATGTGTATGTGCTTCATTTTTATATGTGAAATCAATTCTTCAGTTTCTATGATTTCAGTAATTTGGAGAAAAAGGAAGCAGCTTTGATTGCAGACCCGATGCAGCCTCACATACGCTCTGCAACCGTGGTCTTTCAAAGCAAGGTGACTGATGCCACTTAAGTTAATCTGACGTCTTGTTGATCATCCAGCAATGAGTTGAAAACCAAAGCAAACTTGTGACGTGTCATACAGATGCATTATTTCTTTCTTTTCTGCTGCAGAGAGGTATAATTATTTCAATAGCCGAATTGCATGAAGAAGTCCGGTGTAAAAACTACACAAATCCTGTGGCTGAAATAGCAAAACATAAAGCAGCAGTTAGTGGTGAGTCAAATATAATAACTCATGAACACATTCTTGAACCGAAGCTAGAGAGTGTGTCAGTGTGTGAATGATGAGTTCATTAATGAGCGAGAGACACTTTGTTATGCTTCTGTTCCTCACAAACCGGTTCTGGCTCCAGTCTGAAATAAACTGTTTGCTTGAGCGATCGTGTTGTGTTTCTGTGTGCAGCTGTGAAAGTGGCTCCTCCTCAGAAAGTGGACGTTCTCGGGGGCAATGTTTCTTGGAGTTGTGATTCTTTAAAACCCTATTTAGATGCTGAGTTTGGGGTCCAGTACAGATCTGCTGCTCAGAGCTGGAAGGTGAGAACATCAGCCTCTCCTTTAATTCCACAACAGAAAGTTCATTTTTGACAGTTGCTTATACATGATTTCTGAAATCAGGGCTTATTTTTTCTAAACTTTACACATTAAAAAAAAAACAATATTTCACTCTCCAGTTACACACCGATGCCAAACACGAGAATCTTGTGCATGTCCAGTGTGCTCATAAATACTGTTTACAGCACATTCAGCAATAACTAAAGAGCTGTAAGTGTTTTCTGATGTGAGCTTGATCAGGAAATGAACGGCAGTGTTTTCCAGAACTCATGAGCTGTCAGTGCTGAGTGTCTCATGTTGAGAAAAGTGTTCAGTGTTTTTCCAAAATGTCGTTATACAGTTGCAAACTGATAATGTGCTTGAGGTTTTGCAGACTTGGTTTGAAGAGATGTGTTACTAGGAGTGTACTTTAGTGTATAAGTGATTGTAGAACATCAAGTTAGGCACATCAACCATAACTCCTTCAAAAACAGCTAGAAGCCTTGGTGTTATGATTGATGATCAGCTGACTTTCTCAGACCACATTGCTAAAACTGTCCGATCCTGCAGATTTGCTTTATTCAACATCAAGAAGATCAAGCCCTTTCTTTGGGATCATGCTGCACAACTCCTTGTTCAAGCTCTTGTTCTGTGGCTGGACTATTGCAATGCTCTCTTGGCAGGTCTTCCAGACAGTTCTATCAAACCTTTACAATTAATCCAGAACGCAGCAGCAAGATTAATTTTTAATGAGCCTAAAATAATACACATCACACCTCTGTTTATCAATTTGCACTGGCTTCCAATAGCTGCTCGCATAAAATTCAAGGCATTGATGTTTGCCTACAAAACTACCACTGGCTCTGCACCCATTTACCTAAATTCGTTACTTCAGACTTATGTGCCTCTAGAAGCTTGCGTTCTGCAAGTGAACGTCGCTTGATTGTTCATCCCAAAGAAGCACAAAGTCACTTTTACGGACTTTTAAATTAAATGTTCCTCCTGGTGGAATGACCTCCCCAACTCAATCCGAGCAGCTGAGTCCTTAGCCATCTTCAAGAATCGGCTTAAAACACATCTCTTCCATCTTTATTTGACCCTCGAACTTTAACACTCACTATTCTAATTCTATTCTTAAAAAATCTAACTACCTTTCTAATCTTTTTGTATTCTATTTTCTTTTAATTTATTATGCAATTATATATATATATGTGTGTATGTGTAGAGACCTCTAACTAGCTTGCTCTATTCTTTTATTCTATCAGTTTTCTTTTTATTTATTATATTAGTTCAAATCCCATGCTACGTGTACTGTGTTAACCTAACTGAGACTTGTTATAGCACTTATATATCATTGCTCTTTTTGTTGTTTTTGATTGCTTCCACTGTCTTCATCTGTAAGTCGCTTTGGATAAAAGCATCTGCTAAATGAATAAATGTAAATGTAAATGTAAATGTAAAACAAACTGTTGGATGTGTAGATGATGTGCATCTGAAAGCAGATTCTGTGTTTTGTGACTCTATCAGCGTTCATCACAGCAGAAATGATTGATTCTGTCAATGTCTGTGTAGGATGTGGAGGAGATTATCGTAAAAACTACAGAACTTGAATTGGAGCTGCCAAAGGACGATTTACTCTTAAATCATCAGTATGTGATCAGGGTGAGAGTCAGGTATGATCTGCCCAATGCTGTGTGGAGCGACTGGAGTGAAGAGTACAGCTGGACGTCTGATGTGGGTCAGACACCCCAAACAGCAGGTAACACACACCTGTCTGACATCATCGTGTAGAGGATTTGTCTTAGTGGGTTTGTGTGATGCAGATGCAGTCACAAAAGACCACTTCCTGTTTCTTTTCACTAAAATTCTACCATTCATTTTACATGGAACGACTCTAAACTATATGTTTAGAAAACTATTCCTTTCAGATGAGATGATTTATAACATTCTTCTCCCTGAATATTATCGTAATATATCATTTCTATTTATAAGATGTTTGGCAGCAGGGACATTAAGGCTAAAATGAGACCGAAACAAGTGAAACGTTCTTTTGAGTTGCTTGCACTTATCAGTTATTGGCTTATTGTTTATTATATTTTTATATATAATTTCATGTCATGTGTTTGATTTCTGCATTGAAATGTTTGTTCAAAACGATGTCTGCTGTTTTGTTGAATGTAAGAGAAGCCAGTTCTCAATGATTGCAGTTTGCTGCTAAATAATACCGTACAGACCAAAAGTTTGGACACACCTTGTCATTCAAAGGGTTTTCTTTATTTTCATGACTATGAAAATTGTAGAGTCACACTGAAGGCATCAAAACTATGAATGAACACGTGTGGAATTAAATACATAAAAAAAAAAAAAAAAAAAAGTGAGAAACAACTGAAAATATGTCATATTGTAGGTTCTTCTTTTGCTTTGATTACTGCTTTGCACACTCTTGGCTTTCTCTTGATGAGCTTCAAGAGGTAGTCACCTGAAATGGTCTTCAACAGTCTTGAAGGAGTTCCCCGAGAGATGCTTAGCACTTGTTGGCCCTTTTGCCTTCTGTCTGCGGTCCAGCTCACCCTAAACCATCTGGATTGGGTTCAGGTCCGGTGACTGTGGAGGCCAGGTCATCATCACGCTCCTTCTTGCTCAAATAGCCCTTACACAGCCTGGAGGTGTGTTTGGGGTCATTGTCCTGTTGAAAAATAAGTGATGGTCCAACTAAATGCAAACCGGATGGAATTAGCATCTGCAAGATGCTGTGGTAGCCATGCTGGTTCAGTATGCCTTCAGTTTTGAATAAATCCCCAACAGTGTCACCAGCAAAGCACCATCACACCTCCTCCTCCTCCATGCTTCACGGTGGGAACCAGGCATGTAGAGTCCATCCGTTCACCTTTTCTGCATCGCACAAAGACACGGTGGTTGGAACCAAAGATCTCAACCTGGACTCAGACCAAAGCACAGATTTCCACTGGTCCACATTCCTTGTGTTTTTTAGCCCAAACAAGTCTCTTCTGCTCGTTTCCTTTCTTTAGCAGTGGTTTCCTAGCAGATATTCAGATTGTACACAGTACACGTAGCATATTCAGACAGTTGTTCTAGAGATGTGTCTGCTGCTAGATCTGTGTCTGTCATTGACCTGGTCTCTAATCTGAGCTGCTGTTAACCTGCGATCTCTGAGGCTGGTGACACGGATGAACTTATCCTCCGCAGCAGAGGTGACTCTTGGTCTTCCTTTCCTGGGGCGGTCCGCATGTGAGCCAGTTTCTTTGTAGCGCTTGATGGTTTTTGTGACTGCACTTGGGGACACTTTCAAAGTTTTCCCAATTTTTCGGACTGACTGACCTTCATTCCTTAAAGTAATGATGGCCACTCGTTTTCCTGTACTTAGCTGATTTTTTTCTTGCCATAATACAAATTCTAACAGTCTATTCAGTAGGACTATCAGCTGTGTATCCACCTGACTTCTGCACAACACAACTGATAGTCCCAAACCCATTTATAAGGCAAGAAATCACACTTATTAAACCTGACAGGGCACACATGTGAAGTGAAGACCATTTCAGGAGACTACCTCTTGAAGCTCATAAAGAGAATGACAAGAGTGTGCAAAGCAGTAATCAAAGCAAGAGATGGCTACTTTGAAGAACCTACAATATGACATATTTTCAGTTGTTTCACACTTTTTTGTTATGTATATAATTCAATATATAATTCCACGTGTTAATTCATAGTTTTGATGCCTTCAGTGTGAATCTACAATTTTCATAGTCATGAAAATAAAGAAAACTTTTTGAATGAGAACGTGTGTCCAAACTTTTGGTCTGTACTGTATATTAAAGCATATTTGTGCTCAGACTGTTTCTGATTGGTTGACTGACAGTTAGCCTAAAGCTGGTTAGTGTGGGTTAGTTAAGACTGAGTAATGCTGTAATGCTGTTATAAGTGCCACTAAGAATAAAGATGACAATAGATAGATTTCCCCTCTCTTAGGTATTACCAAAGTCCTTTTAGGCAAGTCGTGCCACTCGGCCGCCATCTTGGCAACACCTCCAGGCAGCTATTTCAGACTAACAAGACCAGGCTCCTGTCTAAATGAATGGGCAGAGAATCAGAACTGCACTTTCACTGGTCACCGGGACATAAAATCTGCATGTATAGAAACAGCAGTAAAATATTATAAAAATCGCTGAAAAAGTTTGATGACTTTGCCCCAAAATAAGGTTTAAAACGCCTTTTTCCCACAGGTTATGCTTTTACTACGCATGCGCAAGGGTTCACGACACCAACTTCATTTACGTCTCTATCCAGAATGCCGGTGTTGTGCCAAGCACTTAAACAAACGCTCAATGTCATTTGTTTTATCAGTGTACAGTACAATATTTTGAATTATTATTTTTTATTTACCCTTCTATGTGGATTCCATCTGATCTTGCACACACCACAACTCGCTGTCACCAAATTGTCTCCGCTGTCGCAAAACCTCAGCTGTGTGCATGCATCAGTGGAACCAGACGATAGGCTTAAATGTTTCCCGGTTTGACTGTTAAAAGCAGATGATTGGCTTTCCAGTGGGAGGGGCGGGACATGTGCATACAAACGCCATCTTTGACGTTACGGGTTTTCCTTATATCATTGTATTGAGGATTGAGGAAGTGGCATGCCTCTTATAAATTGTCTCTGGTATTACACACCTGTGAGTGTTAAGTATTATAGTCTATAAAAGTAATATAGACCAGACTGTATGGGGTAGGGCAAGAAGTGTGTTTAATAATAAATAAATACATAAATAAAGATCTTTGTTGCAAAACAGAAATAGAAATTGTAATAACTGCTGACGGCTTTGTGTTTGAGTTGTGATCTGTATGTGTGTGTGTGTGTGTGTGTGTGTGTGTGTATCTAAATATGTCTTGTTAGTTCTGACAAAAGCAGCTATACCACCGTACATGGTAAAAAGTAACGGTCCTACTACTGAGCCTTGTGGTACTACATACTAAACTTGGACCGTACTGCTACAAATAACAGTCAGATAAATATGATTTGTTAAGATTGGTCTCTTTTGATATATTTCTAAGTATAGGGTCTAATACAAGTGAAACACACACACACACACACACTGTAAATGTGTGTGCTTTTCACTTAAAAACAAAGGTTCTTAATTGGCACTTAATGAGTCCATGAACAAAAAAAAACTCAACATCCAAAAAGATTTCCATTGCAAAAAAGGGTTTCTATTAAAATTTAAAAAAGGTTCTTCAGTTTAATAAAAGGCAAGGTTCTTTTATGAACTACTCTTTTCTGTACAGTTATTTGGGGAACTAAAAATGTTTGTTCTGTGGCATTTCTATGAAAACAGTCTTTTGCAATCTTTATTTTTAGGTTGAATTGCTCAAAAGTTGCTCTTTCTCTAGGTTTAAAGTGTTATAATGATTATTACAACACCTTCACATGTGTTTGGGACACCTCAAATCTGGACGTGATCCCTCCGATCCGACCCGAGACCGAATGCTGGATTACAGTATCAGTTGAGAAGAGGTCAACTCGTTTGAGGTATATAGCTTGTGATTAAACAATCAGCCTTTATATCGTACATGATCCAGAACTCGTGAATGTGGAACAGTTTTCTGTTGCTTCTTTAGTCTCTAAAGAGTTTTATGATTGATTTCATGATTAGTTTGTGAGGTAAAAGTGGAAAAATGTATGTGTATGTGCTTCATTTTTATATGTGAAATCAATTCTTCAGTTTCTGTGATTTCAGTAATTTGGAGAAAAAGGACGCAACTTTGATTGCAGACCCGATGCAGCCTCACATACGCTCTGCAACCGTGGTCTTTCAAAGCAAGGTGACTGATGCCACTTAAGTTAATCTGACGTCTTGTTGATCATCCAGCAATGAGTTGAAAACCAAAGCAAACTTGTGACGTGTCATACAGATGCATTATTTCTTTCTTTTCTGCTGCAGAGAGGTATAATAATTTCAATAGCCGAATTGCATGAAGAAGTCCGGTGTAAAAACTACACAAATCCTGTGGCTGAAATAGCAAAACATAAAGCAGCAGTTAGTGGTGAGTCAAATATAATAACTCATGCACACATTCTTGAACCGAAGCTAGAGAGTGTGTCAGTGTGTGAATGATGAGTTCATTAATGAGCGAGAGACACTTTGTTATGCTTCTGTTCCTCACAAACCGGTTCTGGCTCCAGTCTGAAATAAACTGTTTGCTTGAGCGATCGTGTTGTGTTTCTGTGTGCAGCTGTGAAAGTGGCTCCTCCTCAGAAAGTGGACGTTCACGGGGGCAATGTTTCTTGGAGTTGTGATTCTTTAATACCCTTTTTAGATGCTGAGTTTGGGGTCCAGTACAGATCTGCTGCTCAGAGCTGGAAGGTGAGAACATCAGCCTCTCCTTTAATTCCACAACAGAAAGTTCATTTTTGACAGTTGCTTATACATTATTTCTGAAATCAGGGCTTATTTTTTCTAAACTTTACACATAAAGTAAAACAACAATACGTAAAGCATCACACATCTCTTGCATCATAACATACAACTGTAACCGGCCTGTCTATGGCACGGTTTCGATCTGCGTTGTGTTATAAATGAAGACACGGATCACAGGAACTGCTGCTGATGGAGGGTTTATTGAAATGGGGCATGCAGGTGCTGGATGGAGCAGAGAGAGTACAACAATGAGAAAGGTTTTCGTTCTGTGATTTTTCCACCTCTCCTCAGCGAGCTCAGCGCGGTCTCAGTGAAAATCACAATGATAACATCAAAAATACAGTGCCAGATAAATCGTTACAGACATTTATCCAGATATGATATAATCTTCTGCAGCAAATTTTTAAATCAAACATGAATTGGAATTGATGGATTGAACAAAGTGATACAAAAATTAATTGAAGATTAAATGAACAATTATCTATACCTGGATGGAGCAGAGAGAGTACAACAATGAGAAAGGTTTTCGTTCTGTGATTTTTCCACCTGGACAGATACAACACCAGTTAATTGATTCACTAAAATCACTGTGTCCTACTGACGCACATACATACTCAACCCGCTGTACTCAATGATAAACCATTAGATGTCATCCATCCACACATAAAACAATTTTCAATACGTTTGTAACACTCTTAACAATAATATTTTAGCATATTAAGTACTTACTAACAATTCTAGTAACTTTTACAACTTTATATTGGCGGAGCACCGCTAACTGCTTACCTCTCCTCAGCGAGCTCAGCGCGGTCTGAGGACGCAGCGCGGGCTGAACAGATATGACGTCACAACGTAAAATCAATATAAAACTCTTTTCCCAAAAATGACTCAAATAAAAGGACAAACCTAAATTATCACATTTTCGTGAACGGCAAATACAAAATAAATACATGAAAATTGAAAGGAGGGATCATTAGTGAAATACATTAATATAGATTGTGAGTACACACCCTTATTAACATCCGTCACATTCACCCCTCCTGAATTTCACTAATATCCTGACCAAAATGACAAAAGCAATTGATCCAACAGAACCAGATTTTCAACGAATCTCATTCGCAGTTCAACATTGTAAGTTATCTACTTAAAAGATTAAGAAAAGTCCAAGATTGATCAAGTCTTAGACATTCTCAGAACAGCATGCTGCCTTGTACAACACACACAAATCTGGTCTATATTACACTTAATGAAATTCATACGTCACACACCCCTTCACAGTACTGTGACAGAAAAATAACATATTAGATTTTTAAAATAAAGAAAGAACTGATCCTGATCTCTTGCCTAATGATGACCCCACCATCTGACTGTAAAATGGTCTCTGTGTCATGGATTCAATCAAACGGCTAACTTTTTTGACAACCCTTCCTGCACGAGTCCTAACACCCTGTGTGTCAGTGGGAATTTGTGCTTGTGTGTCAGGAATACTGTTAGCATGAGAGTCATCCACAGTCTGTATTTGTGAGTTAGTGTTATTATCATGAGATTCAGTTTCTATAGCAGAAACTTCATCAGAATAACCACCCACGGCCTCATTTTCTCTGGGATTTTGATAACAGACACTTCTTCGACTTTGGATTGAATTATCAGATTCCAAATCACCATCATCACACAAAGGTTCTTGATCTTTAACTTCATCTCGTTCATCAAGCACACATTCCTTTGTTCCATCATCAAGACTCTCTTCTTCTGATGAATCAGATAACTCAGACATACAAGACTCTGTCTCCATAGTCTCAGCATTTAACTGGATGTCCTTGCCATCTTGAGGTGGTTCAATTGGTAGAAAGCTGACATCCAAAATCAAATTTCGATGCACCACCTTGGATTTCCCAGCATAATCAATCAGTTTGTAGATGTTAGTTTGAAGGTTTCGATCCTTTACAATATAGACCGTTGGATCCCACTTGTCAGCAAGCTTTTTCTTTCCTCTTTCACTTTTGTTTGCAAGGAGCACTCTGTCTCCAATGTTCAAACATGTACCCTTGACTTTCCGATTATAAGCCTTAGCCTGCTTTTTCTGTTCTTTTTCAGTGTGTTTCTGGGCAATGTGCGCTGCTTCACGAAGGTAAGACATAAGTGTTTCTGCATAACTGTCATGGTCAACAATCACAGGGTCATGCAACACCTGCCCAA
Organism: Carassius gibelio; assembly: GCF_023724105.1. Taxonomy (NCBI): domain Eukaryota; kingdom Metazoa; phylum Chordata; class Actinopteri; order Cypriniformes; family Cyprinidae; genus Carassius; species Carassius gibelio. Next base: position 4,299,539 of record NC_068376.1, on the reverse strand, counting down.
AAATGACATCAACAGGTAGCTTTGGAATGCGACCAAACATCAACTGAAATGGGGCGTAACCGGTGGTCTCGTGTACTGTGGCATTGTATGCAAATGTCAATGTCTGTATCTGCTCAGGCCACTTGTGTTTCTCCTTGAGAGGCAGAGAACGAAGCATACTGCCCAGGGTCCGATTGAACCGCTCTGTTCCACCGTTTCCCATCGGGTGGTACGCTGTAGTGTGTGACTTCTTAATACCTGCCAGCTTGAGCAGTTCTGCAATGAGGGTACTTTCAAAGTTGGTCCCTTGATCCGTATGAATGCGTGTCGGGAAACCATATATGCAGAAGACATGATCCCACAGCTTCTTCGCAATTTGTTTTGCTTTCTGGTTCACACATGGAAAAGCATGAGCCAACTTTGTAAAGTGATCTGTCACGACTAATACATCTACAGAACGCTGCTTGCTGTCCTCAGCACTCCAAAAGTCCAAACACACTAACTCCATAGGGGCCGAAGTCCTGATGTTCTCAAGTGGGGCTCGAGCAGATGGCTCAGGTGTTTTGGCCAATATACACCTCTGACAACATTTGACATACTCCCTTATGTCACGCTCCATTCTAGGCCAGAAAAAGCGTTGTCGAGTTAGCTGAACAGTTCTTGACTGTCCCTGATGTCCAGCGAGATCGTGCACACCACTTAAGGCTTTAGCCCTGAGACTAAAAGGAAGTACAAGTTGGAACTTCTTATGATGGCTCAAAGGATCTTTTGAAACACGATAGACTATTCCATCTTGAACCTTCAGTCGATCCCAATGCTTAAGAAGATCTAGAGCCTTGGTATCCATTCTAGCCACTTCTCGCCTTGACGGACGTTTATTCTGACTCAGGAAGGGTATAACCTTTGAGATTACTGGGTCTGACTCTTGGCCCTGTCGGATCTCATCGAGAGGGATTACTGCAATTGTGTCGTTTCCAGGGATTGCTGCATTCTGAATGGACTGGATTGCCTGCATGGCCCGTAGCTCAGTTACAATCTCCCATTGATCGTGGAGGCTCAAAAGGGTCCTGACCGTTGTGTGATCACAAGACACTGAGTTTGACTGAGACAATACATGAAGGGTGTTCACTTGTAAACGGAAAATGTCCTGAACTCCATCTTTATCTACACTTTCAGCCTCAGACAGTAGACTGCTGTATTGCTCTGTGATAAGCCTGCGACTTACAGTTTTTGTGAAAGGATCACGGCTCAAAGCATCAGCTACTGTGTTCTTACTTCCAGCAATATGCTTGAGATCAAAAGTATAAGCAGCAAGCTTAGACACCCAGCGCTGTTCACAAGCATCGAGTTTAGCCTTTGTTAGGATATAAGTGAGTGGATTATTGTCTGTCCATACAGTGAACGTGTGGCCCTTTAGCCAATGACTGAATTTTTCACACACACTCCACTTTAAGGCTAAAAACTCGAGCTTGTGTGCTGGATATCTCTTCTGAGAGTTACTCAATGACTTGCTTGCAAATGCAATCGGGCGTGCTTTTTCCTCACCTGCTGGTATCTGCGATAGCACAGCGCCAAGCCCTTCCAGAGAAGCATCGATTGACAAGACTAATGGAAGGGAAAAATCGGGATGTGCCAATACCACACTCTGCAGCAAGCTCTCTTTCAGCTTAGAAAGGGCATCGTCACACTCTGGGGTCCAGTCATCTGGCTTCAGCTTTCTGTAAGTGCCTGCCTTAGCCTCAGTTTTGACCTTTGTCCTCCTCTTCTGTCCAGCAGTTAGGGAGAAGAGTGGTTTGGCAATGGAGGAGCAATTAAGGATAAAGTGCTGGTAATAGAGGATCATCCCCAAGACTGATTTAATCCTCCGTACAGATGGAGTGCACCCATCTTCTTCCATGAGGTCAGCTTTTGACAGTTTTGCTATGGCTTCAACCTTTGAAGGATCAGCGGAAACACCATTCCCATCGATGATATGACCTAAAAACTTAACGGACGCTTGCATCAGATGGCACTTTTTTGGGCTTAATTTGAGATTGTGGCTCCTCAATCGTTGGAACACTAGCTCTAACCGCTCCAAAGCTGAAGTCTCATCAGGTGCAAACACCAATAAGTCATCCAAATAACACAGCAGACTGCTAAAATTCAGGTCCCCGAAGATACTTAACATCATACGCATAAAAGACGCTGGGCTATTACACAACCCTTGAGGCATCCTGTTGTACTCATGGAGACCTACTGGAGTTGCAAACGCGGTGTACTTTTTATCTTCTTCAGCCATGGGGATGTTATAAAAGCCTGACGTTAAATCCATAGTACTGAAGAGAGTATTTCCACCCAAAGCAACGAGACAGTCTGATTGGTGTGGGAGCGGGTGCGCATCCTTAATGGTCCTAGCGTTCAGCCATCTAAAGTCTGTACAGATCCTTAAGCTGCCGTCCTTCTTCCATACTAAAACCAAAGGTGAGGCATACTCACTCACTGATTTACGGATTATTCCTTGCTCTTCCATTTCTGAGAGAACTTGGCGTAATTTTTGATAGTGAGCAGGTGGTACCCGACGGTATGGAAGTCGAAAAGGGCGTGTGTCAGTTAAGTGGATGCGGTGAACAAAACCTCTGACCTCCCCACAATCCAGAGCATGTTTGGAGAATACATCATTGTAGCTCTCAAGCAACTGGACAAGCCTTTCCTTTGCCGCATCACTGGCAGAACATGAGTCAATGTCAATGTCATTGAGGCTTACGGCCCTAAGTCTCTGTTTAAGATCTCCTGTGACACCAGGTTGGTAAATTTTCTCGGATGTGGGCACCTGAGCATGACTGACACCCTGCAACAGCTCAAAATCTTCCACAGCAAGACACGGGAATACATCAGCTAGTTTACAGTTCCTTTTAAGGGTGACCGGCTTGTCCGAGAGGTTGGTAACTTTTAAAGGAACCCAACGATCTCCCCACAGAGGTGTAACAACACGGCCTATGATGATGTCCCGTGGCATAGTTCTGGAAGAAGTGGCCTCCACGACTACAGTGCTCCCTGGTGACATGATAGTATTACTCGGCAGCCGTCCCCAGACAAGGTGTTCTTGTTTGGCCATTAGGGTGACTGACTGTTGGAGCTTAGCAGTCCCAACCTTGTCTGGTGGATCTCCACCTCTCCAGCGGCAAGTATTTGCCATGACATCCAAGAATCGTTCACAAGAGAAAGATGGCTCTGAAACACTGTTAGACAAAATCCTCCAGTAATCATCACTGATCTTCATTCGGTGCATGAGGAACTTAATTACATTGGTACCGATGATTAAATCATCCCGTTGCCCTGGCACGACTAAAACAGGGACTAAACATCTCTCACCATACACTTTCAGCTCAACTTCATACATGCATTTTGGCTTGGTTATTTTACCTCCACATCCTATTAACATTATTTCTTGTGTCAATGGTGTGGGTTTTGGCAACACATCTTCACTGAGCATTCTACTCTCTACTGCTTCACTGAAAGTGCATGCCATAGATCCTGAGTCCAACATTCCCTTCATCTGGAATCGGTCATTCACATATACAGGGGCATAAAATAACTCATCAAACACTTCAAGAGTTTGCGTATTCTGTGCAATCACTTTGACTTCAGCTGGAGCTTGTGCACATGCAGTTTCATAAACTTGCTTAATATCTGCATTTTCGAGGGTTTGTTCCATTCCACCCACACGTCCCCTCTCCAGGTGTGGGTCGACTATTTTAAAGTCGGTGAACCCTGAAGTGGCTTTGTGAACTGATTGCCAGTGCTGGGTTGACTTTCTGTACAATTCTTCTTTATGTGACCAGGTTGGAAACAGGCGAGACAGAGTCGTTGTCTCCGACAGTGCGCTAAAGTTGAATGATCATGAGAACGGCATACCTTACATGGTCTCATAGGTGGTTGGCTTGGTCGAGGACACCTAATCTCCGCTTGACTATTCTGGAAAAGAGCACGGTCAAGTAGACTGATGAGTGTCTTCATACAATTATCATCATTCTGTGGAGGAGATGGAGTGCCAGCATTAAGATTATCGGACGGCACAACAGGGAAACCACTAGTTGCAATCTCATTCTCTGTAAATGACTGAGTATGAGCTGTAGCATTCCTCATAACAATGTTACGCTTGAATTTGACTGCTAACTGTTCCTTTTGTTCAGTATGATATCTGTCGAGATGCTCTTGTACTTCACTCGCCGTCCACTTATCTGGTGCTTTCAAGCGGAAAATTGCTGACAATGTTGGGTCTGGGCAGTATTTGACAAACATCATAGCTGCCTCCTGGCATGGGTTATCCATCTGCCGCCCAAGTCTATTTAAAGCCTCCTCTGCAACATCCACAGCCTTATTTAAACGGACCCAATACTCAACTGGATTTTCCCCGGCAACAGGTACTGTGCCGTAGAAATCCGCTAAAGGCATAGAGGAGAACCTGACCTCACTGAAATGCTGTTTCAGAATATCAAATATTACTCTGGGGTTCTCAGAGGGTCTTAGGGAAGTGTTACTACGAAGGGTTATTCGAACAATGTCTTTGGCTTTACCCATCAGCCTCGAAAGGATTTCATGATGATGCTCAGATACTGGTAGGCCTCTTTTCCGCAGGTAAGTGTCCACTAAATCCTCCCACTCATGCACACTGAACTTATCAGTTACATCTCCTCGGAAAACAGGGGGCTCCCTTACTTCAGACTGCATGACCAGTTTAACTCCTGTTAAATTTAGTGAGGGTGCCTCTGAGAATGACTGACCTGCACCTAAACTTTTTGTCTGTGCATTACTGGCTTCTCTTTCCCCACACCTTTCCCCACTTTGAGCAGAAATTATAGTCTGTCCTACTTCCTGAGCAATGTGTGTTATGAGGTTATACCATGCTGCATCATTTAAATCAGGGCTGACTGATAATGGATTACTCCTTAACTGGCTAGGTGTTTGTTCAGTTACTCGAGTAGAACAAAATTCAGGTGTTCGTTCTACATTACCCCTCCCTACAAAAGGAGTAAATGAATGATCACTGAGGTGTCTTCCTCTTGCAAAACTTGAATCTGACATGTCCCTATCAACATTGAAAGTATCTGAATTGAAACCATATGCCATTATTCCTGTTTAAGTTATCAAAACACTGAATAAAGAATTCAAATGGCAAAAACACCAGCAGAACAAAATCATTAAATAAACTAGAGAAAGAAAAATAAAACTAGTAGTGCTAATTGTATAGTAAAGTGTCCAGTTCTTTGAAAGTGCATCACTTTGTGTTACTGCTCATCAGAACCTGGTCGGAAGTGCAGCATCCACCGGTGATCAAACGGCATTGACTCTTGGACGAAGATCCGAGGTGAGCTGATCTTCATCCGGGTCACGGCACCACTGTAACCGGCCTGTCTATGGCACGGTTTCGATCTGCGTTGTGTTATAAATGAAGACACGGATCACAGGAACTGCTGCTGATGGAGGGTTTATTGAAATGGGGCATGCAGGTGCTGGATGGAGCAGAGAGAGTACAACAATGAGAAAGGTTTTCGTTCTGTGATTTTTCCACCTCTCCTCAGCGAGCTCAGCGCGGTCTCAGTGAAAATCACAATGATAACATCAAAAATACAGTGCCAGATAAATCGTTACAGACATTTATCCAGATATGATATAATCTTCTGCAGCAAATTTTTAAATCAAACATGAATTGGAATTGATGGATTGAACAAAGTGATACAAAAATTAATTGAAGATTAAATGAACAATTATCTATACCTGGATGGAGCAGAGAGAGTACAACAATGAGAAAGGTTTTCGTTCTGTGATTTTTCCACCTGGACAGATACAACACCAGTTAATTGATTCACTAAAATCACTGTGTCCTACTGACGCACATACATACTCAACCCGCTGTACTCAATGATAAACCATTAGATGTCATCCATCCACACATAAAACAATTTTCAATACGTTTGTAACACTCTTAACAATAATATTTTAGCATATTAAGTACTTACTAACAATTCTAGTAACTTTTACAACTTTATATTGGCGGAGCACCGCTAACTGCTTACCTCTCCTCAGCGAGCTCAGCGCGGTCTGAGGACGCAGCGCGGGCTGAACAGATATGACGTCACAACGTAAAATCAATATAAAACTCTTTTCCCAAAAATGACTCAAATAAAAGGACAAACCTAAATTATCACATTTTCGTGAACGGCAAATACAAAATAAATACATGAAAATTGAAAGGAGGGATCATTAGTGAAATACATTAATATAGATTGTGAGTACACACCCTTATTAACATCCGTCACACAACCAACAGATGATTAGCTTATTCACTCTCCAGTTACACACCGATGCCAAACACGAGAATCTTGTGCATGTCCAGTGTGCTCATAAATACTGTTTACAGCACATTCAGCAATAACTAAAGAGCTGTAAGTGTTTTCTGATGTGAGCTTGATCAGGAAATGAACGGCAGTGTTTTCCAGAACTCATGAGCTGTCAGTGCTGAGTGTCTCATGTTGAGAAAAGTGTTCAGTGTTTTTCCAAAATGTCGTTATACAGTTGCAAACTGACAATGTGCTTGAGGTTTTTTTTAGACTTGGTTTGAAGAGATGTGTTACTATGTACTTTAGTGTATAAGTGATTGTAGAACAAACTGTTGGATGTGTAGATGATGTGCATCTGAAGGCAGATTCTGTGTTTTGTGACTCTATCAGCGTTCATCACAGCAGAAATGATTGATTCTGTCAATGTCTGTGTAGGATGTGGAGGAGATTATCATAAAAACTACAGAACCTGAATTGGAGCTGCCAAAGGACGATTTACTCTTAAATCATCAGTATGTGATCAGGGTGAGAGTCAGGTATGATCTGCCCAATGCTGTGTGGAGCGACTGGAGTGAAGAGTACAGCTGGACGTCTGATGTGGGTCAGACACCCCAAACAGCAGGTAACACACACCTGTCTGACATCATCGTGTAGAGGATTTGTCTTAGTGGGTTTGTGTGATGCAGATGCAGTCACAAAGGACCACTTCCTGTTTCTTTTCACTAAAATTCTACCATTCAGTTTACATGGAACGACTCTAAACTATATGTTTAGAAAATGATTCCTTTCAGATGAGATGACTTATAACATTCTTCTCCCTGAATATTATCGTAATATATCATTTCTATTTGTAAGATGTTTGGCAGCAGGGACATTAAGGCTAAAATGAGACCGAAACAAGTAAAACGTTCTTTTGAGTTGCTTGCACTTATCACAGTTATTGGCTTATTGTTTATTATATTTTTTAAGGCTGCTCCGATCATGATCGACCGATCATTAATGCGCATCTCGTCAGTAAAGCCGGTTCTCTAATCAGCGGTAAATTCCCTCAGGTGCGTGATTTCACATAGAGCAGCTGTTACTACACGTAAGGCCGTTGTTAACAAAGAAGCTGCACAAATCCACGTTCATTTTCAGCGTTTATTTTTGTATCTTCTCAGTTAACAATGGCTCTCTGTAGTAACAGCTGCTCTATGTGAAATCACGCACCTGAGGGAATTTACCGCTGATTAGAGAACCGGCTTTACTGACGAGATGCGCATTAATGATCGGTCGATCATGATCGGAGCAGCCCTAATATTTTTATATATAATTTTATGTCATGTTTTTCATTTCTGCATTGAAATGTATATTCGAAACGATGTCTGCTGTTTTGTTGAATGTAAGAGAAGCCAATTCTCAGCGATTGCAGTTTGCTGCTAAATAATATATTAAAGGATATTTGTGCTCAGACTGTTTCTGATTGGTTGACTGACAGTTAGCACTAAAGCTGGTTAGTATGGGTTAATTAAGTCAAGTCAAGTCACCTTTATTTATATATCACTTTAAACAAAATACATTGCGTCAAAGCAACTGAACAACATTCATTTGGAAAACAGTGTGTCAATTATGCAAAATGATAGTTAAAGGCAGTTCATCATTGAATTCAGTGATGTCATCTCTGTTCAGTTAAATAGTGTCTGTGCATTTATTTGCAATCAAGTCAACGATATCTCTGTAGATGAAGTGACCCCAACTAAGCAAGCCTAGCAAGTTTACTTAATTAATGCAGCCTCAAAATTAACGGATTTGGATATTAAAAGCATATTAGTATGTTATGTGTAAGCCAGGTTAAAGAGATGGGTCTTTAATCTAGATTTAAACTGCAAGAGTGTGTCTGCCTCCCGAACAATGTTAGGTAGGTTATTCCAGAGTTTAGGCGCCAAATAGGAAAAGGATCTGCCGCCCGCAGTTGATTTTGATATTCTAGGTATTATCAAATTGCCTGAGTTTTGAGAACGTAGCGGACGTAGAGGAGTATAATGTAAAAGGAGCTCATTCAAATACTGAGGTGCAAAACCATTCAGGGCTTTATAAGTAATAAGCAATATTTTAAAATCTATACAATGTTTGATAGGGAGCCAATGCAGTGTTGACAGGACCGGGCTAATATGGTCATACTTCCTGGTTCTAGTAAGAACTCTTGCTGCTGCACTAGCTGAAGTTTGTTAACTAAGCGTGCAGAACAACCACCAAATAAAGCATTACAGTAATCCATTAAAGGGGGGCTGAAATGCTCGTTTTCACTCAATATCCTGTTAATCTTGAGTACGTATAGAGTAGTACTGCATCCTTCATAACTCCAAAAAGTCTTTAGTTTTATTATATTCATAAGAGAAAGATAGTCTCTACCGATTTTTCCCGGAAAAACACGAGCGCCTAGAGGCGTGACGTGTGGGCGGAGCTAAAGAATCACGAGCGCCAGTAGGCTTTTGCGTCGAGAGCGTTTGGAAGCTGTGACATTACCCAGAGCCATTGAAAAACATATTTAACAGCTCTGACATTGCCTTGAGGAAAAAACCATCATCCAAAATAAACCATGGCTAACAGTCAGATTCAGCCGTTTATTTATGATCCAGAATCAGATCCCGAGGCTGAAACTGAACGAGAGCAGCAGCAGCGACTCGCTCCGAGCGGGGCTCGAACCCGGGTCTCCGATGGGAGGGGACGCTCTAACAAGGAGGCAGAGATATTTGAAGCAGTTTTACTCACCGCCTGCGGTTCCAACACACGATTTCGTTGGGATTGCATCATCCTTTAGAATAATAAACGAAATAAACGATATGCAAATCCGTCGTCAAACTGGGCCTTGTTTGTAAAACAAGCATCTTAGAAATGCAGGGAACAAACACAAACACTTGCACAACTCCGTTGATGCTCTGTAAAAATAAACTCCGTCCACTGTTCCCTTAATGCTGTTTCTCTTTTGGTAATCTGTGCAGGGTTGTCTTGCCCTGGCAACCAAAAACACACTTCTTTTGTGACTTTTCGCGACGTTCTCGCTCTGATCAGTGAATATCTGTTGTGCTCTCTCTGCTCTGCTATACGGGAGCACGCGCTCTTCCGGCAGAAGTGCCTCAGGACCAATATAAGGAAATTCCGCTCCATCTAACGTCACACAGAGCCATACTCGAAAAAAACTTTCCGAAACTTGTGACAAACCGGAAGGAGTATTTTTGGAACAGAAATACTCCTTCAAACGTACAACTTAATTTTTGAAACTTTGTCCATGTTTAGCATGGGAATCCAACTCTTTAACAGTGTAAAAAACTCAGTATGCATGAAATAGCATTTCACCCCCCCCTTTAAATGCATGGATTAACATTTCTGCATTTTACATTGAGAGCATAGGCCGTAATTTAGATATATTTTTGAGATGGAAAAATGCAGTTTTACAAATGCTAGAAACGTGGATTTCTAAGGAAAGATTACAATAGCACACCTAGGTTCCAAACTGATGACGAAAAATTGACAGAGCAACCATCAAGTCTTAGACAGTGTTCTAGGTTATTACAAGCAGAGTTTTTAGGTCCTATAATTAAAACCTCTGTTTTTTCAGAATTTACTTGTCATCCAGTTTTTTATATCGACTATGCATTCCATTAGTTTTTCAAATTGGTGTGTTTCACCGGGCCGCGAAGAAATATAGAGCGGAGTATCATCAGCATAACAGTGAAAGCTAACACCATGTTTCCTGATGATATCTCCCAAGGGTAACATATAAAGCATGAAGAGTAGCGGCCCTAGTACTGAGCCTTGAGGTACTCCATACTGCACTTGTGATCGATATGATACATCTTCATTCACTGCTACGAACTGATGGCGGTCATATAAGTACGATTTAAACCATGCTAAAGCACTTCCACTGATGCCAACAAAGTGTTCAAGTCTATGCAAAAGAATGCTGTGGTCAATTGTGTCAAATGCAGCACTAAGATCCAATAAAACTAATAGAGAGATAAACCCACGATCAGATGATAAGAACAGATAATTTGTAACTCTAAGGAGAGCAGTCTCAGTACTATGATACGGTCTAAATCCTGACTGGAAATCCTCACATATACCATTTTTCTCTAAGAAGGAATATAATTGTGAGGATACCACCTTTTCTAGTATCTTGGACAGAAAAGGGAGATTCGAGATTGGTCTATAATTAACTAGTTCTCTGGGGTGAAGTTGTGTTTTTTTATGAGAGGTTTAATAACAGCCAGTTTGAAGGTTTTGGGGACATATCCTAATGACAATGAGGAATTAATAATAGTCAGAAAAGGATCTATGACTTCTGGAAGCACCTCTTTTAGGAACTTAGATGGTATAGGGTCTAACACACATGTTGTTGGTTTAGATAATTTAACAAGTTTATACAATTCTTCCTCTCCTATAGTAGAGAATGAGTGTAACTGTTCCTCAGGGGGTCTATAGTGCACTGTCTGATGTGATACTGTAGCTGACGGCTGAATGGTTGCAATTTTATCTCTAAAAGTATCGATTTTAGAAGTAAAGTAGTTGGGAAATGTCAACACTTGTTGAGGCTTTATTTTTCGTTAATTTAGCCACTGTATTGAATAAATACCTGGGGTTATGTTTGTTTTCTTCTAAAAGAGAAGAAAAGTAATCAGATCTAGCAGTTTTTAATGCTTTTCTGTAGGATAGGTTACTTTCCCGCCAAGCAATACGAAATACCTCGAGTTTTGTTTTCCTCCAGCAGCACGCCATTTTTCGGGCTGCTCTCTTTAGGGTGCGAGTATGCTCATTATTAACTGTATTTAAAGTGCTAGAAAAGAGAGAGTCCATAGTTTCTGTTACATCATCAAGTTATTCTGAGGTTTTGGATATGCTAAGGAATTCGGATACATCAGGAAGATAACTTACAAAGCAGTCTTTTGTGGTAGAAGTGATGGTTCTTCGATACTTGTAACAAGAAGTAGAATTTACAATTTTGGCTGTATGAAGTTTGCACAGAACTAAATAATGATCTGAGATATCATCACTTGGCTGAATAATTTCAACACTATCAACATCAATTCCATGTGACAGTATTAAATCTAGAGTATGATTTTGACAATGAGTAGGTCCTGAAACGTGTTGTCTAACCCCAATAGAGTTCAGAATGTCTATAAATGCTGATCCCAATGCATCTTTTTCATTATCGACATGGATATTAAAATCACCAACTATTAAGACTTTATCTGCAGCCAGAACTAACTCGGATGTAAAATCACCAAACTCTTTAATAAAGTCTGTATGGTGCCCTAGTGGCCTGTATACAGTAGCCAGTACAAACATAACAGGGGATTTATCATTAACATTGGTTTCTCTGGATAATGTTATATGAAGCACCATTACTTCAAACGAGTTATACTTGAAGCCTGCCCTCTGAGAAATCCTGAAAACGTTGTTATAAATTGAAGCAACTCCTCCCCCTTTGCCTTTTAGATGCGGCTCATGTTTATAACAGTAATCTTGGGGGGTAGACACATTTAAAATAATGTAATCATCAAGTTTTAGCCAGGTTTCTGTCAAACAGAGTACATCTATATTATCATCAGTGATCATATTATTTACAAAAAGTGTTTTCGTAGAAATGGATCTGATATTCAATAAGCCAATCTTTATCATTTGTTTATCCATATTGCATTTGTTTTTTATTTGTTGAAACTCAATTAAATTGTTAACCTTAACTTGGTTTGGACGTTTTTTTGTATTTTCTAGTTCGGGGAACAGACACAGTCTCTATAGTGTGATATCTAGGTGAAAGAGTCTCTATGTGCTGAGAATTAACTGACCTCTGTGACGGGAGGCAGCTAGCAGACGGTCGGTTTAGCCAGTCTGTCTGCTTCCTGACCTGGGCCCCAGTTTAGTATAAACTCTAAGACTATTTGCCATATTTCTAGAGAGAAGAGTGGTGCCACCCCAGGAGGGATGAAGACCATCTCTTTTAAACAGGTCAGGTCTGCCCCAAAAGCTTGTCCAATTGTCTATGAAACCTATGTTATGCTGTGGGCACCACTTAGACATCCAGCCATTGAGTGATGTCACCACGGTAAGCAGGGAGGGGACCAGAGCATATTACAGTGGCTGACATCGTGCTTGCAAGTTCACACACCTCTTTAAATTTATTTTTAGTGATCTCCGACTGGCGAAGTCGAACATCATTAGCGCCGGCATGAATAACAATCTTACTGTATTTACGCTTAGCATTAGCCAGCACTTTTAAATTTGCCAAGATGTCAGGCGCTCTGGCTCCCGGTAAACATTTGACTATGGTGGCTGGTGTCTCTATATTCACTTTCCGTACAAAAGGAATCACCAATAATTAGAGCACTTTCATCAGGTTTCTCAGTGGGTGCATCACTGAGTGGGGAGTAGGGATGGGTACCGAAACCTGGTATTAAACTGGCCCCGGGGCTAAATTATGAAAGACCATAGTATCAGTAAGATCTGACGGTATCGGTTCTGCTTTCGGTACTGGAGGGGAAAAAAAAATTAATGTACTATGTACTATGTATTTTTCCTTAATAATGTTTTCGTGCACATTTTATCTCACCAAACATTTCTAATATGCGATCATATTAAGACGTTTGTCTGTGAGATCTGCGAATTCTGTCATGCGCGCTGCGGAGGCTGTCTGTCAGTCACAAACACACAAGAACGAGCGCGGCGCACACACACGAATAACAGAACGAAAACTCCCGCTTAATAATAAATAGTGACGATGGCGAAAATATTTACTTAAAGTGAAAGAGACGGGACATTCAGCCAAGTATGGTGACCCATACTCAGAATTTGTGCTCTGCATTTAACCCATCCGAAATGCACACACACAGAGCAGTGAACACACACACACACACACACACTGTGAACACACACCCGGAGCAGTGGGCAGCCATTTATGCTGCGGTGCCCGGGGAGCAGTTGGGGGTGTGATGCCTTGCTCAAGGACACCTAAGTCGTGGCCTAAGTCGTGGTATTGAAGGTGGAGAGAGAACTGTACATGCACTCACCCCACCCACAATTCCTGCCGGCCCGGGACTCGAACTAACAACCTTTCGATTGGGAGTCCGACTCTCTAACCATTAGGTAACGACTTCCCCATAAAATTTGCCATAAAATGTTATCGTGCACATTTTACCTTACCAAACATCTCTAATTTGCGATATTATTAAGAAGTTTGTCTGTGAGATCTGCGAGATCTCTCATGTGCGCCGCGGAGGCTGTCTGTCAGTCACAAACACATAACAAGAACGAGCGCGGCGCGCACACACACGAATAACAAAGGGAAAACTCCCGCTTAACAATAAAGAATGACGATAGCGAACTGTCAATCACTCCTGTACGCGTACATCACTCTCCTCCTCGCAGCTGCAGCAACTTGCGCTCTCTTCATCAAACTTTAGCCGCCTACGGTATTTTTTTAGAACTTAGAAAAAATATGCTGCAGCCAATGAGCAGCCGGCGGGGGCTGGTTGCAGGACGACTCAACCTCCGCAGACAGATTTTAATGTTTATCAGACAATAACTACTCAAGATTTTGCTTAAGTATAATTTTCGTGACAATAGTTTAGAATTTTTCTGGACGTCTGGTCACCCTAACTAGAGCTCGTTGTCATAAGTGCAACACAATTTTTGCTTGTAAGGGTGGAAACGCAATCAATCTGTGAAAGCATATTTCAAAAGTGCATTATCTGCGGACAGAAAAAATGCTAAGTTTTCGACTGCCTAGCTAGCTCGTCTCTGGTTGTTGCCCCAGCTACGTCAGGTAAGTATGCTAAAATCAATGTTGAATCAACGTAGTTCACGTCATTTAAAATAAATGTAAAATCTCCCTGGTTTGCTAACGTTACTAGAAATTTTGTTGATTTCTTTTGGGAGAAATGTGAGAACGAAATCAACATATTTTCTACTTGTTTTTAAAACTCCAAATAAAGAAAAATCAGTATGTATCTTTCTTCAAAAGAATGGCTAAAGAGTCCTTTTGCAGCCTACCTACATGCCCCACACGTGTTGCTTTGAACCACTGTATCTTCTTTAGCAGAAAAATATAGTTTGTTTCATTTGTTTTACGTTCATTTTTGCTTTTGTATAATAGCTATTTGTTCAAACATGGCTGTTTCTTGCAATACAAATAATTGTTTTATTAATTTTACATAAAAAAATAAAGAAATGTTAATTCTATTCTCAACTCATTCAAAAAAAAAAAAAAAATCACACACACAACACAAAGTACCGATAAGAATACCTGTAAATTACGGACCGTTAAGCAGTATCGGTAAGAGTGGCAATACCGTTAAATCCTTAACAATACCCATCCCTAGTGGGGAGAACCTGTTTAATGTTTTGATCGGAACAGAAGAGCGGTGTTTTGACCCACGACTACGCTGCCTCACCGTCACCCAGTTGCCCTGCTGCAGGGGCTCTGCTGGAACCGGACAATGTACAGGAATCCCTGAGCTAGACGCATCCAAAGCCGTATCTAGAGCCCTAACATTTTTACTGTCCTCAATTAAAGTTTGGATGCGTGTCTCTAATTCTGAAATCTTCTCTGTCAGCCTAACTATTTCCCTTCATTTATCAACATGTGAATCCCTCATCGGCGACAGAGATAGATAAACTGTACATGTGGCAAGAGGTTCAAATAACAATAGCAGGAGAAGCCATTACTCACCGTGCTTGATGAAATATTCTTACTGCGGTTGTTTGATGAACTTGTGAAAAACTGGAGTGAGAGAGAGGAGAGGAGAAAAGAAAACAGCGATAGGTTCGAATGAAAACGCTTATGACAAGCTAACGAGTGCTAAGGCTTTGCAGGCGTACTGCACTCACGGATATAAAATTAAAGTGAACGTTAAGACTCAGTAATGCTGTTATAAGTGCCACTAAGAATGAGGATGACTATAGATAGATTTCCCCTGTCTTAGGTATTACCAAAGTCCTTTTAGGCAAGTCGTGCCACTCGGCCGCCATCTTGGTAACGTCTCCAGGCAGCTATTTCAGACTAACAAGACCAGGCTCCTATCTAAATGAATGGGCAGAGAATCAGAACTGCACTTTCACTGGTCACCGGGACATAAAATCTGCATGTATAGAAACAGCAGTAAAATATTATAAAAATCGCTGAAAAAGTTTGAAGACTTTGCCCCAAAATAAGGTTTAAAACGCCTTTTTCCCACAGGTTATGCTTTTACTACGCATGCGCAAGGGTTCACGACACCAACTTCATTTACGTCTCTATCCAGAATGCCGGTGTTGTGCCAAGCACTTAAACAAACGCTCAATGTCATTTGTTTTATCAGTGTACAGTACAATATTTTGAATTATTATTTTTTTATTTACTCTTCTATGTGGATTCCATCTGATCTTGCACACACCACAACTCGCTGTCACCAAATTGTCTCCGCTGTCGCAAAACCTCAGCTGTGTGCATGCGTCAGTGGAACCAGACGATAGGCTTAAATGTTTCCCGGTTTGACTGTTAAAAGCAGATGATTGGCTTTCCAGCGGGAGGGGCGGGACATGTGCATACAAACGCCATCTTTGACGTTACGGGTTTTCCTTATATCATTGTATTGAAACTTGAGGAAGTGGCATGTCTCTTATAAATTGTCTCTGGTATTACACACCTGTGAGTGTTAAGTATTATAGTCTATAAAAGTAATATAGACCAGACTGTATGGGGTAGGGCAAGAATAAATAATAAATAAAGGTATTTGTTGCAAAATAGAAGTTGCAACAACCAAAAGAAATGTGGTGAAAACTAATTTGTCGGGTGAAATCATGACAATATTATTTCACTGCATATATATATATATATATATTATAAGAAACCCTAGAAGCTGAACAGGTCTGGGGCCCATCTCAGAATGGAAAACTCTGAGTATGTTAACCCTGAAATGAGGGAAACGCTAGGTTTTCTGTTTCAGAATGGGAGGTTTGTCAAACCCGAGAAAACAGGGTAAGTCAAGCCCGTTTCTGAAAGAGAGCTAACTTATACCATGGTAATTTACTCTATGAACCTAACCTGGTCAGGAGCAGCTTTTCTTCGGTAAACCCAGAGTTTCTTTTGGTCTCCTCCCCCTTTTTAAACGCTTCATTACTGCACGCTGGAAAAATGCTCGTCTTACTAAGTGTTTTTTTTTTTTTAGATTCAAGGTTTTACATTATTTTTCCTGTTCTTGTTTCCTGCTCCCAGTGTTAGGGAAAGTTACTTCTAAAAGTAATGTATTACAATATTGTGTTACTCCATCAAAAGGTAAATAATTGTGTTACTTGATTACTTTTTTAAGGAAAGCAATGCATTACATTACTTTTCTGTTACTTACTAAAGTTATATTTCTGGCAACTGTAAAGGCTCGTTCGCAACAAAAGTGAAATTAATTAAAAGGAAGAGCCTCTGCGCTCACTCCTGATCTCTCTCAACATGCAGACAGGAGATCTGTCAGTTAAGTTACGGGAGAACAAAGTAACTGCCATTGATCATTTGAAAAAGGAACTCAGTTATCTATTTGTAAATGTAAAAGTAATGCATTATTTTACTAGTTACTAAAGTAATCTGATTTGTGTAACTCGCACTACTTGTGAGACTTTAACCACATTTGATTTAGCTGCTGAGCAGCCTGTCGATCAACAGTGAGCTGGACTTATATCTCTCAGCTGTAGCTCGAGACAAACCGGACTGTATTTCAGAGTGAATCAGGTCAATCCAGCAGAATGTGTTTTATTCTCCTTCCTCATTCCCTGTGATCCGTAAACATGAATTTGAGCACTTAACCCTTCTAGACATCAGGAAACGGATGACTGTGTGTGGCATGAGTGATATATCACACACACTGGAGTTTACACTGCATCAGAGAACATCATGTGATTCACATTCAGACGCTGCATGCAAAAGTAGAAATAGTCCACCCTAGAAAACAAAAAATTGTAAACATTAAAATATACAGTTTTCTTGTTGTGACTTTAATGTTATTTGAAGGTTACACAAACCTTTCTAACAATGTTCAGCTTTATTTTAAGCCAAAATATAATGTATTTAGAAGTTTGTTTCATATTCTAAGAGTTTTAAAATGCCCAGAGTTCTTGTTGTAAATAGAACATATTTCAAAGGTGATTAAAATGTTTCTTAAATTCTACAAATGTTACTTTTACCCCAAATGTAACATTATTTGAACATTTATGTTTGATATTCTTAGAACATCGAGAAATCCAGTTTTCTTGTTGATTATAATGTTACGTAAAGGTTACGATAAAGGTTCAGATGTCATGAACCCTGGAGGTTGTTGTATTTAGTTTTTCATGTTCATTAGTTGCTTAACATGATCTGGTCAAGGTTTCTCTGACCAACTTGTGCTGCAGCTTTCTGCAGGGGACAACAAGTATTTCTGTATTCAGACTTGTTTTTGATCATTTTTACCTGCGTATGTTTGTACTGTTTCTATTAAATTCAGCAACAAAATACTGCACTGACTTGTGGCTGTTTATTGTCTCTTTCCACAGAGGGAGTGTGCGTGAGTGAGTGTGTGTGTGTGTGTGTGTGTGAGAGAGAGAGAGAGAGAGAGAAAGAAAGAATCACATGCTGCCCTCTAGTGTGCACTCAGTTCACTAGTGATGAAATGGAAATACATTCGTTTTCAAATTCATTTATTACAGTTTATGTCATAGAATTATTTTTTTTACATTTTTCTTCAGGGTTAACATATAGCCATTCATATACACAAAACAAAAAGATTGTATAAATTCATTTAATATACACGCTCCTTTTTAGCAGTGCAGGAGAGAATTCAAGAGACTCTGCTTTTCGAACACTTTTTTCTCTCGGATACTCTTCATCTGACTGCGCTGATTACAGACATGATTCCATCTGTGAACCAGAATGAGAAAGAGAGTGGACGTGATTGGCGGAGAGAGAGTGAGAGTGTACCTGATTGGCGGAGAGAGAGTGTGAGTGGACGTGATTGGCGGAGAGTGAGAGTGTACCTGATTGGCGGAGAGAGAGTGTGAGTGGACGTGATTGGCGGTGAGAGAGTGTGAGTGGACGTGATTGGCGGAGAGTGATGAAGTCATATTTTAACGGAACAAAAACCATACAGTGCATTAATAAGAGACAAACATAAAAGAATAATCTCTGTGTTATACATCTCAGCGTTTTATACAAGATTACACATTAAGATGAGAAGAAATGTTAATGTCATCCTAAAATATATCCTTCAATATATTAAAGCAGAGTACACTGAATAGGTTAACAATCATAAAATGCAGTGTAGATATGAAGTTTTGACAGCACGGGAGATTCTCAGGGTGTGTCTCTGAAGGGTCACAGATCTTCAAAGAGAAGATGAAGCTGGAGGCAGCGGTAGGAAGGGCTTAATCGTATGTATGTATGCTCACATATTTAATATCCAGGTGTTGTGTGTGTGTCCATATGCCACCTCATGATTCACGTCATTATTTCCTTTGATCTGTGGTGAAACACCTGCTCTTTCGTTCCCTCTTTCATTAATTCCGTTATAAAACCGGTCTTGTATTTTATATGAAAGGTCGCAATCATTCGTTTATCACAAAACAAATGGCATGTGAGCTGCGAGGAAAGCTCCTCTGATATTAAAAAGCATAAAAGACAACACCGCTCATAGGTGAGTGACAAGACAAACGCGATAAAGACCAGAATCAATCTTCACGCAAGTATGCGAACAGAAACGCGCGGGAGAACGGTTGACTGCGCATGCGCGCTGTGTCCTCAGCCGTCGGTAGCTTAACGGCTGCCTTCTGTGGTCAGTTTCCTCTTTCTGTCATGAGTTTAAGAGAATCTAGTTAAAGGCTGGAATAAACGACAGGGTACGGTTGCATAAAACACCTTAAGTGTAATTTCCCCTTAAGTTCGCCCTTAAGGTTCTCTTAAACTGTTTCTCAAAATTACCCTTAAATGTTACTTAAGGGTTTCTTTTGGTGAAACGTCAGAAACCTTTAGAATTTCTCTTAAGTATCCCTTAAAACACAATAAGTGTTGCATAAAGCCCCTTAACATTTTCCTAAGGATAACACAAGGGTTGGAAAATGTCACCTTAAAGCTGCGGTAGGGAACTTTTGACGCTCTAGCGGTTAATAAACAGAACTGCTTGCGTCTTGCGGAAGAACATCGTAGCCGGAACTACTTCTCTCTGTTTATGTTTATGAAGAATCACAAAGGTACTGGGTTACTCCGCCGCGGTATCCCCGAAGCAATCTAAAATAGTCCGAATATAAACACTTATTATAGGTGCACCCTAGTGATTCAGGACAAGCCAAAACACGGTTTGGAAAATGGATTCATGGTGTACTCGCTTATTATATACATTTTTCTACATTTTGAACACAAACAAAGTTACGGACCGCAGCTCTGATTGGTTGTTTCTTACCGGGAGCGATGGAGTTTCTGCAAATGGCAATAGGACACTGGGAGGAGCCAGAGGAGCTTGATTTTTACACAGAATATCTGTCTCATATTCTACTGTCAGAACATAATGACAGGTTTAATAAATATGTAAAAAAAAAATATATATTTTTTTTTACAAAAGTTCCCTACAGCACCTTTAAGTGTTACACAAAAGTCTACTACAAGTCATGATCGGCAACTTTATATGTTAAACGGATTTTAATTTACGCATTTATTCACATATAAACGATGATCAACTTACATATGGCTCATAATTAGCTCAAACGTTAGTGCATCACACTTGAGAGGAAATTATTCCATAATATTTTATTAATGTATTCTTATACATATTACCTGGAGATTACTTGAAAAACACACATAAACCATATATTGATGCTTTCATAAGTTTATTGTGTTTACGTTTCTGCTTTTTATTCAGCTTTTAAGCATAGACAGTAAGATGGGCAGGGCTACTACTTCTATGAATGCGGTTTGGACTTTCAGCGCGAGAGCGCCCTCTGGCTTCGAGTATGAATGAAACACACACTGTATGAGAGTTTAGCGGTTTAATGTTCACATCGTTTTGGTTCCGAATAATCAATTCATGCATAGACTATCTTGTCTCTTTACATAAAAATATATATATTTATTCACACTAGTCTCTAAAAACCTCTTCATGGACATAGATGATGACAGATCTTTATTTGTTGTCCAGAAATGAATACAAGTCTTATGTGGTTGAATTGACACGAGGGTGAGCGGCCTAAATTATTTTTTCTGAATTATCGATTTGAGTTTCCGTCTCGTACGGTCATTGTCTTATATTTTAGGTTTTTGTTTTCCTCATCCATGTTATATTTTTTTTCTGTTTAAACTTACATGCTTTCTGCATTAACCCTTGGACT
The DNA here is from genome assembly GCF_023724105.1 of Carassius gibelio. Taxonomy (NCBI): domain Eukaryota; kingdom Metazoa; phylum Chordata; class Actinopteri; order Cypriniformes; family Cyprinidae; genus Carassius; species Carassius gibelio. Next base: position 4,278,888 of record NC_068376.1, on the reverse strand, counting down.
TCCCTTTGCTAAGGAAAGTGTTAAAGGGATTATATGCAACACCCTCAAGTCATTCCCTCAGGTAAGGGGAAATCACTCCTTAAGGTTCATACTCAAGGGAAAATCTTTAGGTGCCTTATGCAGCCGGGCCCTGGGACATTTGCACAGATTTTTGCCCCGAGTCGACGTGAGTTGTCGAACATCCAGATATCAGAAAATCTGGTTAGTAGAGACCCCAATTTTTTTTAGCTTCATACTTTGATTCCATCCAGTCAGAAGATATGTGATATTATTTGAAAATATTTGCTACTTTGAGCCGATTTTATAAAACATTTTATTTTGTTTTCATTTGCTATGCGTAGCATAGTTTTCTATTTCAACTATTTCAAAATTGTTAAATGTATGACGCCTAGTGCTCTAAAGTCTTTTATGATTTTAAAAGTCGTGTGGTGTATTCCAGCCTTTAAAGTCAGCAAGTGAAATAAAATTCACCCAAATTCAATTCATTCAATTCAAATTCATCTACCTGGCAAAATGCATGGTATTGTTTTTTTTTTTATTTTTTATAATTTGTCTGTACATATGATTCTTTTGTACTTTTTTACAATTGTCTTTTTGATAATTAATTTCACACTTGGATGTATGTCAAAATATAGGAGAAAAGTTTTGATGCTCGTTTCATCACAATTTTAAAGCTGAACTGCCATGCAGTTTACAGCTAGGTAGCGACTATCATGCCCAGTTAAATGGCACAAATGGTTGAAACTCTTAAATCTCAACAACACAAGAGCTTGTGCGTTTGGTTTGCATACTAGAGTAAAGTAATTCTGGCCAAGAGGGTTCATGAGTTTACCATGTTTGAGATGAATAGTGCGGTACGAGAGGACGGGATGGAGGGATGAAGTGGAGGAGAGAGACATTTCAGTCTTTCTTATGGAGTCAGAGAAGAACTTCTCTCTCCTATGACAGATCAATCTTCCCTTTTCTACACAGAAACAGGATAGTAATAAATAAGATAAATAATGCAAACAGCAATAACATTTACAACAGCAAACAACACAAAACAAAAATGACAATAAGTCCAAAACAATGTTTGTTAACAGAGAGAGGGAGAGAGAGTGGTCTGTGAGCTCCCGATCTAAAGCCAAACACCTCAACATCCCTTCATTTGATTTTAATGAGCAAAATGAACATTAAATTCAGTACAAAATCTGAGCACCTGCTGTCACACCGGTTCAATCCTAATTAAATGAAGACGAATGTGGCACAACGGTTGAGCATGGGTAGATCTCACCCTCCAGATGTGAACTCAGATATGAGTTTGGCTCTCCTGCCTGTAAAATATGTCAACTCATGAGTTCATTCAGAAGGCTGTTAATAAAGATATTCCTGCTTCTTGATATGCAGATGTGAATTGATTCAGAAAAAATTAAACCAAGTCCAGTCTTCTCATTAATGCTTGGCTTTCAGGATAAGAATGCAATTGCATCACCAGAGCTCAGTGGAATAAAACTCAACATTTCGACTGTTTTCCCATGTGGAATGCACACAGATTTGGAGGCATCTCATGCATGAAGGCTGACGAAGGCCACGAACACACTGCAATCACAACGGCATGAAGCACATCTGAGACTGTGACAGATGAACACTATAAATGCTTATGGACAGAGACTGAGCACCTGTTGCTCTGCTGAGATATGTTCTGTCTTCAGACATCTAATGCTGTCTCTATTTTTAGCCTGTTTATAATGTGCTGCTTTTTGGCACTCCAAGAGAGCGCATGAACAGGCCACATGGATACGTATTGGTGTCACAGCCGAATTGCCTTTTACACAGACACTAGTGAGTAATCAGTGAAGTCATGACTACTGGTGGTGGTATATATTTCACCATGAATGCTTGGTGGCAGTATTTTAATTCCCCGCCCAGATATTTCCTATATCTGGAGACCTGTTTTTAGCAGCATGCCTGACACAGAGATAATGGGACTTAAGTGTTTTTTTAATGATGAATTGATCAGATGGTGTCTATATATGAAAGTGGTTGATAACGAAGGATTGAATTATCCTACAACAATCCCCGTCAAATCTTCCGCTACTCTTCAGATCTCTGGTGCCAGTGTGTAAATGTAGTTCCCCATGGATCTCGAATGCCTTCAGATGGTTTCACAGCTCTGAGAACAGGGAACTTCCAGCACAAGATTTCATAAGAAACTGTTTCCTGCTCTGACTTAAAATTAAAGCATGAGAGAGCCAAGATCACCAAACACTGCATGGCTCTGTTCCAAAACACATTGCTGATTCCAGTCAAGTGTGATGCATGTTGCTAGGCTAACAACGGGACGCCACTGAACATACACATTGGACAGAACTGTTTATATCAATGCTTCTCTGTATTGAACACATTCCATTTATAATCAGCAAGTCTTTGTTTGCCATCTTGGATGGATTTTTGTTCCAAGAAGTCTGTCACAATGCATTCTTGGATCATGCCTTCTCTGGAAAAGATTTAGAATTATAAATTTGGCCAAAAGAAGGGATATTAGAAGGCAGAACATGATTTGGAACAACCTTTGTGTCGAAATGCGGCTATAATGCCTTAAAATGTTGCAAGTCTCTGTCTGTCTTATTTTTATCTGCCATCAAATGGTTCACATTAACAACTGTTTGAACAAAATATCTGATCTCAAAACAGCTCTTTTCCCAGTTTTAGGATGTTTTCCGCAAGGATTTCTCAAACAGGAAACTAATCGGTGTTGTCTGAGCGGACCTCTCTCGCTCGGCACAATCATACATATCAGCTCCATCAGAACCCAGCAGAGCTCAAACAGAGCCCTGTTTCTCTCGGATGGTCTCTTTCTCTCTCTCGTCCACAAACTCATTCAGAACAGCTCACAATGATACACAAAGATTTTTCTCTGACTGAGGAAAAAGACGTTTGAGTTTGAAGGAATTTACAAGCTGCCAACAAACCCAAAAATGTGACATTTGAGCAATGAGTTTCCTTTTTTGATCTTGATTTTGAAGTGCAAGCAAGAAAGTCTGTGCACCAACAGAATTCAGTCTGATCACACAAACACATTCACTCTGTCTCTCTCTCTCTCACACACACACACACACACACACACGCAGTCTTGTACAGTGAACACAGGAGGCGTATATTGCAGGGTCTCTCAAAGAACGCTAGGAATCATTCATGTAAACATTGACCAAAACAGAAAGGATTGTTGTTGGTTTCTGCAAGGCCTGTGTTCACAAGAAGACTTTAGCTATTGGACGGTGTTGGATGCTGGGATCAATGAGAGAGAGAGAGGAAAGAGAGGAACAAGACAGCGGTGTCTTCTCTCCCTCTCTGTCCCCCTTCCTTACTGTCTTCAATCAAACCATCTTTACAAACATTTGGCCCTCATTCTGCTCTACCCGCCTCCTGGGTTGGACGGCTTGGCGTAAGGGTTCTCCAACAAGTAGCGGTAGTGATCGTAATTATCTAACATGTATTTGGGGGCATACATGTGCTCCTTAGGGTCCGAGGGTGGGTACTCTTGCACAGAGCCGTCAAACCAGCCCCCCGTTCGGATCAGCTCCTTTATGTAGTTGAGATCACGTTTGTCTTCGTAGTCACCCCAGCGAGGAAAGTCCCCGTTCTGGGCCGAAATGAGTTTAAAGTGAATTCCCTCTGGTGTGAAACACCAGGAGCAGTGCCAGCCTGCGAAATGGAAAGGACTTCCGACCGACCACTGCACCAAGATGTGTCCGGTGTCATTCTCGTACTTCCGGAATCCTGCCATGGTGTAGTACTCCCGCCTCCGGAGCCGAATCCCATCGTTATCGTAGACGTCTCTCAGCATCCCGACGGTGCATCCGGACACCACCTCGAGGGAGCCCAGCTGCTTCCAGAAAAACCCAAACAGGGACTTCCGCATGTGGATGGCAAAAGGCTCCGTCCAGCCATCGAAAAGCTTAAGGAAAAGGACTCCTTCCTGAGCTGGAATTTCATCTGCATCATTGATTAGAAAAACATCATCAGACCGCACACCCCTGATCCGCGCCATGCCATCGCGAGTCAGGAACGTGCGCAGGTAGTCGTCGGCGATCCATCCATCCTGTCGGCCGCCGTCTGGGAAATGGTCCAGGAAGACGTAGAGGATCTTGTGGCGCACGTAATCATACGTTCCGTTGAGCATCAGGTGCAGGAACCTCAGCGGACGCCTCTCCCCGTATGCTGTGAAGTTGGACTCGCACACGAGGAAGAGATCCACGGCCCGGATGAGCTCACGGAAGCGCACGTGCAACAAATCAAACTCATGGTTCACGTTGATGGCGTTTATGACACGTCGAGGCGTCTCACGAGGGGTCAGTCTCTCTTTCGTGGGCAGATTGGAGTGGTACACCATAGTGGGCACTCCACAGTAAGGACCATGCCACCCAGGCCGACAGACGCACTTCACCAGCCGCTTGCCACGCTTGGGTTTCCCTTGAGCAGCTCCGGACTCCTCCACTGATTTTGCTGAGGTGTGTGACTCATCAGGCTTCTGCAGTATTCTCCGCTGGCCGATTCCAGCTATGCTGGGTCTTGCTTTCAGTGTCTCTTCTTTAGGCGGTGCCACCTCCGTCCCCTGACGGAAGCACAGAGCGCCTGCTTTGGTGCGGACGAAATAAGGGGTGCGGTCATTCTGGAGGACATGGATGCGGCGGTGCAGGTCGCCCAGGGATTCCAGCGGGTCCGGAGTCGATGCGTGATGCAGCTGAAGCTTGTTCAACGAGTCTCTGATTGCAGAGTCTCTCTGCGGGTCGGGCTTCTGGTTGGTCGGGCTGCTGGGCTGCCAGGCAATCAAACCTCCCTTATGGACCTGATTAATGAAGAACAAGCCTCATGAGAAGACAGCAGAATCTGGACAAAGTTTCGCTGACTCTTAGGGCTAAACGAATGACACAAATCATAATTCATTTGTTTACAGTGGGACGTGTTCAGGTTTGAATGCACCATATTCTATATTTCAAGTGAATTGAGCAGCATCAAGAAAATCCACTATTATTTTCATGTGCCAAAGCAAACAAACGTGAAACATCTGAGTAAAACTTGCTCAATATGAACAATTGTTATGAATAACTTGAGACACAATAGGAGTCGAATACTGTAATCAGCACATTCACGATAATTTGTGGAAGCAGTAATCATAATCTTGAATATTTATTAGCCCCAGTGATTGTTTAAATACCTGGTCCAATCAAAATTAGAAATTATATTATGTATATAATTATTTTATGCATTACATGATGTATGCATTGCTATTTTCCATGTTTTGGCTCTTTCAATTGCATTGTCTGTAAAATAAATCTGTTTGTTTGAGTGACTCCACAGTTAAGGTTAACTCTAACATAAATGGGATGAGTTTGAGGTGGGAATATCCATCTGACCGACCAATGACAGATGTGGGAGTGTTGTTTGGTGCAGAAAACACACATGACTTTACAGAAGAGCAGAGCCAGTACCTCTGTAGGGCCCAAGCTCCTGTGCTGTGGATCTTCGGGTCTCTTCCACGGCTGTGGTGCTTCAGGTTCTTGTCCGGTGTCGAGCACCAGGCCTCCTCCGGCCCGGAGCTTGCTGTCCGACAGCCTGTGCAGCGGGGGAGGGCCTTCCTCTGGGGAGGCACTCGACAGCGGGGTGTTGCCCTCCTTCCAGAAGAAACCAGTGACCATGATGAAGGATTTGATGTTAGGGTAAGGTGCAGACAACTCCCTCAGCAGGGACACGTAGTGGAGAGCCTTGTAGTAATGCAGGAAGGAA
>NC_068376.1:4225622-4265622 GCF_023724105.1 Carassius gibelio | reverse complement strand
TCAGATGTGCAAAAACACTAGTCACATTTAAATCTAGACTCAAAACGCATCTTTTTAGCTGTGCATTTGTTGAATGAGCACTGTGCAATGTCCGAACAGATTGCACTATATTTTCACTGTTTTATTTTATATTTTATTTTATGTAAAATCATTTTCTAACTGTTTTAAATTAATTTTAAAAGTTTTAAAATTACTTGTTTTATTCTTATTATTTTTCTTCATTATTATTTTACTTTCTTTTATGTAAAGCACTTTGAATTACCATTGTGTACGAAATGTGCTGTATAAATAAACTTGCCTTGCCTTCAGTGTCACATGATCTTCAGAAATCAGAATAACATGATGATTTATTATTAGAATTATATATATTTTTGGAATTCAGGATTTTCAGGATTCTTCGATTAATAAAAAGCATTTATTCAAAATATAAATAATTTTTAACAATGTAAATCTTCGCGATCACGTTTTAACAATTTACCACATCCTTGCTGAATACATTTTTAATTTCTTTCAAAAAAAGAAATATTGTTATTAAAGATTTCTATTTTAAATACATGCTCTACTTTTTAGCTTTTTATTCATCAAAAAGAATCCTGAAAAAGAATCAAGAGTTCCAAAAAATCTGAAGCAGCATAATGTTTGCCAAACGATCAAACGGAAGGTTCTCTTAATGTCTGTTTGATCAAGAACATTCTAAAACCAGGATATTTGTAACCTACAGAAATAACATATTTTATAACTTAGCAGCTACAGCAAGTTTACAGAACATATTTCTGTTGGTTTGGTGAACAGCTTCTCTTCTATTTAACCTCATGACTCTGATAACTGACGGGAAACTCCAGGCTCTATTTCTGTCATAGCCCCGCCCACAGGCTCATCTGATTGGCCCAACACACTGAATGCATTCAGATGTGCTGTGACTGGCACTCATACACACACACATTCAGATGAACACACAATGAATCTGTTATTACTCTAACTGGACTGGACAGAGGGTCTCAGGAGGCTCTGGGACAGGAAGCAGTCATCAGAGAGGAGGAAGTGCACAGCTGGAGGAGAGTGTGTGTGTGTGTTTGAGTGTACAGGACGATCCCCCCGCTGACGGGAAGCGAATGGAACGTTCCATCAGGCGTCGCTCAGCTTACACTCAGAGGTCAGAAACAGGTCAGCACCATTTTGGCTGCAGTAGGTGTGTCCAGGACACAGCTGTAACGAGACACCCAACAACACACACACATACACACACACACGCCTGACACAAACACACCACCGCTTCATCTGAACCTCAAATACGACAATAAAATCTTCTGGACCTATACATCTATACATGCATTAAAACACGAAACACAACTTTTCTCTTCATTTGAGGTTTTCTCTCTGTGCGCTGGAAACATGTGTTTATTTAAATGAATTTACTTCAGTAAAATGATCCGAAGCAGCACTGGACTGTGTGAATCATTTGTTTTGCATTAACTGCAGCTGCACGGGAGGATTCTTAGTTCCCAGCATGCTTTGCAAAAGACTCAACAGGGAGAGTAAATGTTGAAATGAAGTGTTATTTTATGCATTTGTGAGTAAAGACTGCTAGCGTTTAATGTTTCTGTGCCATTTCTAAAATAAATGCTGTTTAAACACTTTCCTTAAAAAACATGAGCAAAAGCAATTATTCACTTTCATTTTAATTTAGATAGAGACATTCAACCAAAAATGGAAAATATGCATAATTTACAAAAGATATTTTAAAGAATATTGCTAACCAAACACCTGACGGTAACCACTGACTTCTATACTATATTGGTCATTGGTCAATCTTTTATTTAAATCTAATAAATCAGTATTTATTTATTATGAAATTTATTTTGCAAATTTGAGTGCAAAAGAAAAAACAAAAAATAAAACAGCAGAGAGAGAAAGCATAGTTTTTGTTTGTAGGATGCAGTAAAATGCTGAAGGAAGAAATGAGTCTCACATGAATCTCGTCAGGAATGGGACATTTGGGAAGAGGGAGAGAGATCCTTCTATTAGCAAAGAACAGTGAATGAAAATGTTCTGGAAAGCGGTTTTGTTCCTCTCTGTGATGGTAAATAAAGCTTCAAGAATAAATCTTCATCTGACATTGACTTATGTTAGTCAAGTGTTTTTTATAAAGCTAAGAACAGTGATCCTTTAGTCTTTCGTGCTTCTCTTAGTCTACATCTGCACATGATCAGGGACTAACAACACTCAGACACAATACTGCGTTACTTCGTCTGTTACTCTGTTACAGAAACAGATCAAGAGAACGTCTCAGATATAGTGACGGATCATTTCTGAATCAGTGATTCTGAGTAAATGATTCAGAACGGCATCTGTGCTTTTGTGCTCACATGCTGAATTCATCTGTGCAGGACGAGAAGTGTTGAATTCTGGGGAAATATGAAGATCAAGGAAAGTTTGATTTGTGATATGACTATTATAACATGAGACGAGCAGAAGTGAGCATCTAAAGCAGTCAAACTCTAATCAGATGTGTGTTCAGATGATCTTACACACCATCTGCATCCCACCTCCATCAGAGAACACCACGACTCTCTTGAGTGCACAGACACACACAGATCCTGATCACACACTCCTCCAGATGATGAATTCATCAGCTCGTGGTGTTTGTGTGTTATCTTACACACCATATGAGCTGAAGAAGACACGAGCCTCAACATCTGCTCACCGTGTGTTCTCACACACACACACACACACACACACACACGTTTGTTTTTGTGTAAAGTGTGTTCATCCCATAGGTGTAATGGTTTTTATACTGTAGAAACTGTATATTCTATGTCCCTTCACCAACCCTACACCTAACCCTAACCCTCACAGGAAACTTTGTGCATTTTTACTTTCTCAAAAAAACTCATTCTGTGTGATTTATAAGTGTTTTGAAAAATGGGGACATGGGTTATATGTCCTCATAAGTCACCCTCTCCTTGTAATACCTGTGTCATACCCATGACATTATACACACACACACACACACCACTGTTCTGATGTGTGCTGCAGGACAGTCACCTGTGAGCCGAAACCACATCATACTCTAGAAAGCACCCGAGCAGAACCTGAACAGAGAGCTTCCCCTCCACTAACATCAAACCCATCTGTCCACGAGAACCACAGGAAAGCTGCCACAGCTCGACCCGAAAGAGAGAAATGTAGACAAAATGAAGCCCAGTTTGATTTTTCTATTAGGATGATTTATTTTCGTGTAATTTTCATGAAAAGTCAGCACATTACCAGCAAATTCTCAAAAACGTAATGCAAAGACTTTAATTTAAATATTTGAATGATCTTCTTTAAATCATAAAGTCTCTGTACAGTCTGATAATGTTTGCATTTAATATGTAAGAGTTACTTTTTTGGGCATATTGAGAATCTAATGATAATCAGCTTTGAGTGGAATGAGAATTTAGAAGAATTAAAAACTCCAAACTAAAACCTCCTGGTGTTCAATAACAGGAAATGGTCAAATGTGTTGCAATCCAAGTCATGCAAAAAAATAGGCGTCACGTTCCTCGTACAAAACATAATGTCTGAATTATGAGTCAGAGACGTTCTTCTCACATTTAGGCACCTGACATGATGTTTCCACACAGATCCGGAGTCAAACCGCATCAGAATCTAAAGCGTCTTCGGAGGCCTGCAGGGTTGCACTGTTGCAGAGTTTATCACACATTTACACTGAACGCTGATATTTGACTTTGATAACACAACATGCATCAAACAGCTCTGGAGACAAACCCACATCAGATCTGAGCGGAAGCGAATCAACATCAGAGCCTAAACATACAGCAGCTAAAAACAGCTTTCATTTTACTTGTGAACAAAACACACTTTCTTATTTTTGGGGGGTTAATCATGAATCAGACACAACTAATCATCTGATATGATGTTTCCACACAGATCTGGAGTCAAATCGCATTAGAATCTGGACTGCATCTTCAGAGGCCCGAACACAATGATTCAGTCACATTTAAATCACATTTACACACTTGGCTAAATATTTGGCTTTGATCACATAATCTGCGACATCAAACAGCAGACTCCGGAGTCAAACCGTGCACATCCGATCCGAAGCGAATCAGCATCAGTGATATAAACAGCAGCAGCAGCAGCGAGCGGTTAATGAGACGCCCGTGTTCTCGGCTCGTCTGACCGTTTCTCTTTGACCGAGCAGATGCTGCTCCCCATCCACCGACCCGCCTGTCCGTGTGTGTGTGTGTGTGTGTGTGTGTGTCTCACCCATCGCCTGACGCTCCTCTAGTTGTTCATTGCGGATGCGGTCTCAGGGTGGAGGTGAAAGCGAGGCTTTTGTTCCCATCGGAGCGGTCGGACGCGTCGCGGAGGGCGGGTGATGCTTCAGTGACGCTCGGCCGGTGTAGCGGGAGGATCGCGCTCGTGTCGGGCGTCCGCGTTTAAAACCATCCCGCTGCAGACGAAAGAGAAAATCACTCTCGATCCGCGCTGCTTCTCTCGCGGTCTGTTTTCTGCTCAAATGACGCTCTTCCGCCCAGCAGTGATCGGTGTGTCCGTCGGTACCGGGGGCGCAGAGACCCGCAGCTCCGCCCTCCGGACCACCGACACAAACACACACCGAGTGCGACAACCAGCGGATCACTTCAGCATCATCCAGCTCTTCATCCTCCACACGAGATCGTTATTCACCAGCAATCCCGGTTTAATCGCGTTCATCAGATTCAGCAGCGATGAGATGCGCGTGTGTGTGTACCAAACAATACCAACCATTTAAAACCATCAGATGTCTGTCAAATGTATCATTTCACATCAAACAGCGAACGTTCTGGCAGCTTCTCTCACACTTACTCCATCTGTAACATTAATAGAACGTTCGGCAAATGTGACAAGAACGTTACTTGTACATCGTTAATGGAACGTTTCTGTTACATTTTAGTTCGATCTTGGTCTCAGATAGTATTGACTCAGAAGTAACGTTATCATAACGTTGGCAAAAATGACCAAGAAAAACTTCTTTTAAACGTTTCGAAACCTGGATGTTGTGAACGCTCTGAAAACACATGCGGTGTTGATACACATCCTCATATCAGTCATTCGACCCTGTTCCCAAAGTTATTTTGAGAACAATGGTCAAACATTTAGCAAAAATGGCAAACCACCAAGAAGTTAAACGGGTTTGAATTAAAACTGTAGTTTAAATTTAAAAGAGTTCAATCTTTGGAGGTTGAGAGTAAACTCTGATCTTGATGAAAACATTCAAATCTGTCACGTTTGAACAATCTTTCAGCTTGACTTTGGCGAATCACCTTACGAATGAAAAGAAAACTGTTAATTCACACCAAACTCAATCTCTGACCAGTCCCGAGGTTCTAGCTTCATCTGTGATCACCTCATCACTCACGAGGAAAGGACAGTGAATCAGAAGAACACTTGTGTATATATTTTAAAAGCTTTTCTCCTGATGATGCATAATTACAGTCTCACGTGTTTTCCAGGAAATTTACCACAAGAAGTCTGAGAGATGAGTGAATTCATTATTCTAGCGCCACCTTGTGGTCAATTAAGACCAAACCTGGTGCAAGGCTTCTTGATGATCAAAGGCATCTTTAGATTTTTCCACACATTTCTCACGATATCCTTGTAAAACTTCCAGAAAAGGACAGGTTTCCAAACATTGTTCATCAGGGTTCCGTGTCTGTCATTATCATCTGAGCGTGAAAAAATAGCTATAACTTAGTTTTTAAAAAATCTGCACAAATACAGCAGATACATCCTGATGCTGACTCTTTAAATCATTTTCCATATTTAAAATGTTTATATAGCATTTATGTTAACTAAAACTATTAAAAATCTAAATAATTAAACAAAATTAAAGCTCAATAGAATTTTATATATATATATATATATATATATATATATATATATATATAATATATATATATATATAATTCGATTCAGCTGTAATCTTATATATACTGTACATATATTTATTTTATTAAAAAACAAACACAAAAATAAAAGCCCATGACAAACTAAAATTAAAAATTCTAAAAATAAAAAATGTAATACTGATGAAAGAATACTCTAAAGATATAGAAGTAATCCTAAAAAAAGCTGTTTTTTCTGACTGTAATTTTAAAATAAACAAGTGATAGTTTTACCACGTATTAATATGACATCTGTCCCAAATAAATTCTGTTTGTTTCCCGAGTATTGAAAGACTATTGATTATGATTGAGAGAGAATTACAGCAGCACCTGGAGTCAGACGACGATCTTCAGATCCGAGAGCATCAGACTAACTCCAGAGTAAACCAGACCAGAGAGAGGAGCTGGAACAAGAGCAGTTTATTAGAGGAAGAACTCAAAGAACACACACACACACAGAGACAGAGACAGACAGACGTATATATGCAGCTCAGCAGGTTTAACCTCATCTTACAGAGACGTCAAACTCCACAGAAGCACAGAGAAAGAAGCTCAGAGAAACATGAATGTGAAGAGTTATAAAACTCAAGGACAGCAGGTGATCATAAGATGACGATTTCCCTTTGATACAGTCAGTCCAGCTCCATTCATGATTACAGTCCAGAAATCTAGTTTAACCAGATTGCTGCCGGCTCACAGAGGTGAATGATATCCTGCGAGACACCTGTGACATCAGAGGGCCGATGTGATGCCGGAGCGGCTCCTCACTGCGGCCCCAGATCTCCAGACAGACCCTGGCCCTCGCTGTGGTCGGAGCCCCAGAGCCGGTAGAACTGTGTGAAGTCGACGTATGGAGGCACACGTCCCGTCTCGTCCGGCTGCGCCGCCTGACTGCCTCTCTGCCGGAACAAGCTGCCGTCTCCAGAGCTGGAGCTGGAGCTCTGCGTGTGTGTGGTGCTGGACTGCAGCGTCGCTGTGGGACTCTGACTGAGGGGAGGAGCACAGACACACAGAGGGGCGGGGTCAGAGGGAGGGGCGGGGCCAGGACTCTCACTGATGGGCTGTAAGGTGTCTATGGTCAGGGGAATCAGTGGACTACAGTAAAACAGGGGACCGTGGAGAGAGATTTGTGTGTTACTGATAACAGTATGAATGCATTCAGCCGAAGGAAACAACAGCAACTGGATGCAGGATTATAATACTTCACTAGAACTATACCATAAAAACATGTTCATTATTCGAGATCGGAAATTTAACTGAAATATTTTCTTAGTTTAATTTGACGTACTAAATGGCAAATACATAGGAAATGACTTTAATGTAAAAATAAAAAATTCATTTTAATTTAGATTAAATTATTGTGCTAAAATGTATAAATAAATAATAAATACAATTCTAAAAGTAAAAATGAGTAAAAAAAAATAACTGATAAAAATGGCAAACTAAATTACTAAAACTTTAAAATGAAAAAGGGAACTTAATTTCTCATTTTCATTTAGTTTAACTTGAACTGAGATTACAAAATAAATACAATCCTAAAAATGAGTAAAAATAATATAGACACATATAATAACTAATAAAAATGGCAAAAACTAACTAAATTACTAAAACTTTCAAATAAAAAAATAATCTTTTAATTTAGTTTTAATAGCAACATATCCTATTTTCCTTTAGTTTAACTTTATATACTTAAATTACAATAAATAAAAGTATAAAAATAATCATTTATAAAAATAAATAAAACAATAACTTAAAAGTCAGTAACTGAAACACAAGCACAAGCGCGTGACTGAAGGGAAGCGGTCAGCGCTGTTACCCGGCGGTCGGCGTGTCTCCCTCCAGCGTGGACGCAGTGTTGGAGCCGTTGGTCAGCGTCCCCTGCGCAGGCATCACCAGAGACAGCATCACACTGGTCTTACTGGTGCTCTGATGGTTGGAGTACGGCACAGACACCGGGTAGATCCGTCCTCCTGCGCACACACACACACACACCCATCGTGTACGGACTCACTGGTTCTGAAAGCTACACTTATATACTACTCTGAGGAGGCAGTGTTAATGCATACGGTTAAGAGTGGCTGATGTTCTGACCTTGTGTGGGTGTGAGCGAGCCGTCTGCGAGGGTGTAGTTAATGACTCTGATCAGAAGAGTCATGTCTTCATGTCTGCTGCAGTGTGATGCTCTCTGTCTGCCGCTCACGTAAACATCATGATGCAGACGCTTGACGCGCTCCACCACCGACTGCGCAGCCGCCTCCAGACTGCTCTGCTGCGCCAGCTCCGCCGCTACCATGGCAACCATCTCCTGCCGGGGAACATGGGAAATGTAGTCCACAGATGTGACGCTCAGAAAACACAAGGCTTTATTCCAGCAGCTCTTTCATTCAGACTATTGAGCAATGATTCATGCTGACTGGTGATGAATCACCTGGTTGACCTGCTCCGGTCCGTGGGCCGACTCCAGGGCTTTTATCAGCCCCTCTGACATCAGCAACAGGAAGCCAGTCACGCCCTCCAGTGATTGGCCGCCGTGGATCTCAGGCTCCGCGATGATTGGCTTTTGTGTCGCTGCACTGAATACACACACATCAGCAAAAAAACAACACCACCAAAAAAAAAAAAAGTACAAAACCATTTACATTATTTAGATTTGCTGGAGTTCATATTTCATAGGAAAACTAAACTAAAAACAGGAAACTAAAATTAGGTCAAACAAACTGTTCTCTTTAATGGTGCTTATGTGAAAATGCGGTTATTATAATGAAATAGGGCTGCATGGTAGTGATCATGATTTCTTCTTCTCTTGATTTATTAAGCATAATCATTAGTGATATTTGATATTCCAAGGTTTTTCATGAAAAGGATTTCTGCCCAGTGGTTTACTTAATGTTCTCACATGACAACCGTAAGACATTAACTAAAGTATTCACAATTAACTAAAATATGACTAAAACATCAGCAGTTTACACTAAAACTAGACTGAAATACTGAGAGAAGAATAAATTGCCAGGACTTTTAGTCAACGGAAATAAAAAAAGATAAGTTTGACTACATATCATGAAAAGGACATTTGACAAAAGACAAAAGTAAAAAAAAAAATTGCTGAGCACTAGTGCAGAAACCTTTTTAATGTGTGTGTGTGTGTGAGAGAGAGAGAGAGAGTGTGTAGAGTGTGTGTGTGTATGTGTGAGAGAGAGAGAGAGAGAGAGAGAGAGAGAGAGAGAGCGTTTGTTGTTAAATCATCTAAACCAACAACATGTATGTTAGACCCTATACCATCTAAGCTCCTAAAAGAGGTGCTTCCAGAAGTCATAGATCCTCTTCTGACTATTATTAATTCCTCATTGTCATTAGGATATGTCCCCAAAACCTTCAAACTGGCTGTTATTAAGCCTCTCATAAAAAAAACACAACTTGACCCCAGAGAACTAGTTAATTATAGACCAATCTCGAATCTCCCTTCTCTGTCCAAGATACTAGAAATGGTGGTATCCTCACAATTATATTCCTTCTTAGAGAAAAATGGTATATGTGAGGATTTCCAGTCAGGATTTAGACCATATCATAGTACTGAGACTGCTCTCCTTAGAGTTACAAATGATCTGCTCTTATCATCTGATCGTGGATGTATCTCTCTATTAGTTTTATTGGATCTTAGTGCTGTGTTTGACACCATTGACCACAGCATTCTTTTGCATAGACTTGAACACTTTGTTGGCATCAGTGGAAGTGCATTAGCATGGTTTAAATCGTACTTATATGGCCGCCATCAGTTCGTAGCAGTGAATGAAGATGTATCATATCGATCACAAGTGCAGTATGGAGTACCTCAAGGCTCAGTACTAGGGCCGCTACTCTTCATGCTTTATATGTTACCCTTGGGAGATATCATCAGGAAACATGGTGTTAGCTTTCACTGTCATGCTGATGATACTCAGCTCTATATTTCTTCGCAGCCCGGTGAAACACACCAATTTGAAAACTAATGGAATGCATAGTCGATATATAAAAAAAAAAAAAAAAAAAAACTGGATGACGAGTAATTTCTTACTGCTAAATTCAGAAAAAACAGAGGTGTTAATTATAGGACCTAAAAACTCTGCTTGTAATAATCTAGAACACTGTCTAAGACTTGATGGTTGCTCTGTCAATTCTTCGTCATCAGTTAGGAACCTAGGTGTGCTATTTGATCGCAATCTTTCCTTAGAAAGCCACGTTTCTAGCATTTGTAAAACTGCATTTTTCCATCTCAAAAACATATCTAGATTACGGCCTATGCTGTCAATGTCAAATGCAGAAATGTTAATCCATGCATTTATGATTTCAAGGTTAGATTATTGTAATGCTTTATTGGGTGGCTGTTCTGCACGCTTAGTAAACAAACTACAGCTAGTCCAAAATGCAGCAGCAAGAGTTCTTACTAGAACCAGGAAGTATGACCATATTAGCCCGGTCCTGTCCACACTGCACTGGCTCCCTATCAAACATCGTATAGATTTTAAAATCTATAAGTTTGTGTGTGTGTGTCAGAAACACACCTGAGGACATCAATGTCTGTGTAGTTGAATTTGACTTTATAATCTCCAATCCGTCGAGTGCTGCTCTGACCTGAGATCAGTCCAGTTTGCCTCAAGCGCACCTGATCCAGACCTGAGAGACACACAATCAACACTTACTGATAAAGCATAAAATAAAATAAACACGGTTTCAGCATGAGTGTGTCATTCACCACGCCAAGGTGTCAGGAAACACAAAAAAGAGCCTCTGAACCAGTTCATTGAAACGAATGAGTCAGAGTCATATTTCTGTCCGAATCACAGACCTGCTGACGTGGATAACATCATATTATTATCATATTGACAGGACAATCAGAAAAAATATATAGTAATTAGTGTCTTCAAATGAATAAATCGCATAAAAAATAAAGGTTTTATACAAACATGCATGTATATATACATTTAAATTATATATATATGCTGCACAATTTGCCCACAATTTTGGCCAAATTGTGCAGCTCTGCAAACCTGAATTTTTAAATTGCAATTTTTATCAGAAAATGGCTTTTAGAATTTTCCACAGTACACATCCATTTACAATAAAGTCAGATTTTGACTGCATGTTGTATTTAACTCATTAGCGTGTGTGTGTGTGTGTGTGTGTGTGTGTGTGTGTGTCTGACCCAGCTGGGCGAGTCTGGACAGCTCGTCCTCGTTGTCGGTTGTGTGCGCTCGTCCGATCTGGATCACCTGGTTCTGACCGTCAGTGGTGGTCTTACAGAGAAGAGCCCGGTTGGTTCCTGAGAACACAGAACTTTAGTTTCAGCGTTTGTGCTCCAGACATGACTGATTCCTCAGATTGATTGACTGTGTGTGTGTGTGTGTGTGTGTGTGAGAACATACCAACATTAGCGATGTAGAGTTTATTATTGAGTATCAGAGCGACTATAGCAGTGGCTCCTCCTGAAACCTCCTTCTCTAAAGCCTTCAGCCGTTCCGCGATCTTCTGAGTCTGAGCTGACAAACAGACGCCCTGAAAGACAGACAGATGTCAGACAGACAGACAGAGACTGTAATCCAGAGCAGAAGCAGTGATCCGAGTCTCTTCATGTATGTGTGCTCACCTCAGGAAGCTGTGTTTGGAGGTTTGCTTTCTCTGCAAGAGCATCATCAATGGTCTCGAAGTAGCTCTTCTCTACAACATCAAAAGCCTGCGAGACCAGCACAGAAGATATTGTTATTATCATTACTATTTGTCATTTACACAGTTATTGTATACTCAATTTTTATTATTAAGACACTTTGCAGGATTTGCACTGTTTTAAAGGAAATATCAGCTGAAAAAACTGATAAAACATCACAATAATCCACAAGTAATACACACCACTAGCTTTAACTCAAACACATAGAGTCTATAATCCATAATAACACTTCCTCCAGTGAAAAGTGCATCTGCTGTTGTCTGTCACAGATTAGTTTAGATCTGTTTTAACGCTGCTTGATCTGTGCAGATTTCTCTCCTGATTCAGACCAGAACACTTTTTCACTGGAGGAAGTGTTATTATGGATTATAGACTCTATGTGTTTGAGTTAAAATCATCTTAATGCTGGATGTGTTTCATCTTTTGTCTTCTCCAGATGTTCACTGATGGACTGTGGATTATTGTGATGTTTTTATCAGACTCTCATTCTGACGGCACCCATTCACTGCAGAGCATCCATTGATGAGACACTGATGCAGTGCTACATTTCTACAAACCTGATGAAGAAACACACTCATCCTGATCTCAGATGAGCTGAGGGTGAACACATTTTGGTCAAATTTCAAAGCCCAGTCAGATGTGCAGCTCTGATACCTGTGAGAGGATTCTGCGCACGTCTGCGTCCGTGTGACCGGTGCTCAGCTGACCCAGCAACAGCTCCGCCGTCAGACACTGAGACACGAAACTGGCCACGCGGCTGCCGTCGTAGCCGTTAAACACGCCGTAGAGGAAGCAGCTCTCAGTGCTGAGGAGGGAACAGGAAGTGACATCAGTGCACACTGATCAGAGTCTGCGCAGACATCGCAGATAGTAGAGTGGCTCTACCTGAAGCGGAAGTGTCCGTCTTCGTTCGGATGACTCTGGGTCCCTTTCCCATCTGGGCCG
Organism: Carassius gibelio; assembly: GCF_023724105.1. Taxonomy (NCBI): domain Eukaryota; kingdom Metazoa; phylum Chordata; class Actinopteri; order Cypriniformes; family Cyprinidae; genus Carassius; species Carassius gibelio. Next base: position 4,253,046 of record NC_068376.1, on the reverse strand, counting down.
TACACACAGTTCGGGGCCGAACCGACGCCACACAGCTGACACAGAGGAAGATCGTCCGTCCAGCTCTGATGCTGTAATCACACACACCTGACCGATCGATCACCTGATTCAGACACTGCTCAAACCTGATCACTCCCATCTTTAGCACTTTTCTGAGACATCATGAAATAATTATTCCTGTGCCACTGCTGAATCTGAAAACCATTCAGTGAGTCTGAAAGCCATCAGAATTTATTGAGAAATGTCAATGTATTTTAATGTCACATGCTTTTACAGATCTTCAAGTCCCTGGTATGTTTGCCGTAGTTGCTTTTTTGGGGATTGCTGCTTTTCTATTTGTTTTCATTCGGTTCAGTGGTTAATCTGACAGTTCGTGTAATAACATATAATAATGTAATACTTCAGATCATTAGATTCAACATAACAGTGACAAATAAATAATTAATAACGGAATGAATGCATTAGATGACGTGTAATGGTGTAAAGAAAAGAGATTTACTGTGGTAAACACTGTCGCAAATCAACACACGGAATAAACGCTATAACTGATGCTTTAATCATTCACGACCCTCATAATATTCGTGTGTGTTACACTTCACGGACAGCACCGCGGTGGAGGAGTAATAATGAGTTCGTGAAGAGAGAAAAGTGCTTTCTTACGCTCTGCATCAGACTCCTGCGCTGCGCCGCCATCTTGACCGGAAGTGAGCGGCGTCGGAGCTAGAGCTCATCTGCGCGCATGCGCGACTCAGCCTCAGGCCAGTCTGCTTCGGTCCTTCCCTGGTCACCATAGCAACCGCGCTTTTCCTTGCGATCCAGTGTTGGGGAAAGTTGCTTTTAAAAGTAATGCATTATTATATTGCGTTACTTCCTAAAAAGTAACTAATTACATTGCTAAGTTACTTTTTATTGATAGTAATGTGTTTAAATCTGGGCTGGGCTTGCTTGTTTGCTTTCAATATAAAAAGTTATATTTTTGTCAAATGTAAAAGCCCTTTCACACCAAAAAGCCTCAGGCTGAAGGAAATATAAATTTACATCTGTACAGTGGAACACAGAAAAAAGCACAACACTCTTCGATATAAAAAAGAAGAAGAAATGTTAGTTTATCTTGTGTAATTTTTGCTCATTAGTTTGTTAGATTAATTGATGAATTGGATCATCGGAGGTCAGCAGCAAATTTAATAAAATGTTATTAAATACATAAATGATATTTGTATTATTTAACATATCTAATTATTGCAGCTTTGAGTCATATTCTGAGTTTCTTTTAACTGTTTTTATTCATTTTGAAGAAAAACTACATTTTATTTATTTATTTATTTTGTTAGTGAGTGAGTGAGTGAGATGAATTAATGCATGTTCACATTTAATCTAAAACTAAAGTAACATCTTACTCCCGATTTCTCCTGAAGGGGAAAAGGAGATCTATCAATCAATAAATGGGAAAAAAGTAACTTGCATTACTTATTTGAAAAAGTTACTCAGATATTTTCATAAGTAATGTGTTACTTTACTAGTTACTTAAAAAAGTAATCTAATTACGTAACGTCACGTTACTTATGATGCATTACCCCGAAACACTGCTGATAGCTCATGCAAATCATGGAGACATCAATGTGACACATGTTTTAGTGTTTGCTCATCTGCGGTACATCTATAGGATGTTTCCTATAAGATGTAAAATAGACGTTTAAAAGATGTTTATGATTTAGAATGCATGTAAAATTTACATCTTAGAAACGTTTATCAGATGTTTGTAAACAATAGATGCTTTCCAGATGAAGCGATCTTTAACAGACATCATGCAGACGTGTACGCGACATATATACTGTAAAAAATACGTCTTGCAGATGTAAATGCAGACATCAAATAGACGTCTTTGTGATGTAGGTGTGCTATCAGTGGTAACGTTAACAGAATGTTCGCTCAAAATTATCTGCACTGAGTCCGAAATCGCATACTCTCACCACCCAATGAATTTATTGAGGATAAAATCCTTCCCTTCGCTTTTTAAATGCCTTCCTTCACTCTATAAAATACACCCCATTACGGAAATCAAAAGTTTGGCGTGAATGCATGCTCACACGTTCACCTGAGGACAGACAGAGTCAGCTCATCTGCTGGAGCTGAAGGAAAACTAGTTTATGATCAGAGAATGAAATCCCTCCGCACACCTGCACAAAGCCTGGAGGAAACAGCTGCAGTCTGTAGAATATTCTAGAAAACACTGACAAACTGTGAAGCGTCTGAGATCCTTCTGCTGCGTCAGTACTAGATTAAATGAGTTACAAACATGAACCTAATGGCACTCTTAAAAATACATCTTTCAAAAGCGTTTTCACAGCAATGCAATGAAATAACCATTTTGGTTTCTTGAGGAACCCAGCTAACAGAGAACATTCTCAGTATAAAGAAACATTTTAACTGTAATATTAACAGAATGCTCATTTAGAGTTGTCTGCTTTTTAAAGCAGTGGTTGAATTTCACTTTTTTAACATTAGTTAGCAAAGTTAGTTTTAGTCTTTAAAAATTCTGGCAGTTTAATGCCTACAAAACCTACAACGAGCTTCTTCCGGGGTCCATTACGTCATAAACCCCGCCCCTGGGAACACGCAGCATGGGGCAAAGCCATGTTGTGCTGCTTTAGAGAAGAGGAAGAGAAAACTAGGGGTGCATGTAAAAATCTGTTGATATATGAATCACGAATCTGTCTTTTAACGATTCACACAGATTAACAAGTTTTAAAACCAATGTTCTAATGCAGCGGTTCTCAATCCTGTTCCTCGCGACACCCTGCTCTGCATCTCTCTCTCTCAGATCAGCTTCGACAAACTGTTCCATTTAAACACTAAGGCGTCTGTGAGAGAAGGGACAGATTGGTGTAGAATAAAGGTAAATTATGAGAAATATAATGCGTTAAAAAAAAAAAACGAAGCATGAACACATGTTAGACTGTGCCCCATAAACAAAATCAAGCCTAGAAAAAAAAAACAGTCAACCAGCCCTTTAACAATGTTCTCAAAACATTCGCTAAAAATATTATTTATACATTGTTCCTGAAACGTGTTATTTCTCAAGTGTTCTGTTGGACATTTTTAAAATGTTACTCTTTGTTTCAGAGTATTCAGAGAAAGTAATGTACATGTTTGCCAAATTATACAAATTGCATGTTCCCTTAACGTTTGTACAACAATGTTTTTAAAACTTATGTTTTGAACATTCAGAAAGAATTTTAAATGAAACATTAGAAAAGCATTCTTCATTTTTTTACTGATCTGGTCTTTAATAATGTTTTTAAAAACGCTATCTTACAGTGTTATTTATGCCATACATCACATGTTGTATTTCTAAAATGTATAAGTTGGATGTTTATATAATTTTTTTATATATATTTATTTTTCATTTGATACTGCTTGTTTTCGAATGTTAATAGAAAATGTAACCTTCACATGTTGCTGTATATATTTTTAAAACATTTCAAAAACTGGCCATTTTGAATGTTTAGTAAACATTCAGGAGTGACATTATCATAACTTAATGGGAATGTAAGAAAAACCTTCACAGAACATGTTTTTGTTAGCTGGGAACCATTCAGTGATCAATTCTTAAAAGTATGTTTTCTTAGTGTAAAGACCATTTTGAAGAAACTAAAGGACGTCTTGTCTAATGGAACGATGGTTCTTCATGGAACCATCAATTTTGATAAAGAACCTTTATTTTTGAGAGTGTGAGCACATTGATGCTGAGGTGTCACTCAATAACACAAATAACCTCATTTTGAATACAAATCAGTCGTTTGTATAGCATGACAGTTTTACAGAATATTCTACAGCTGATCAGACTGGTGTTCGGTGGGTGAGGTGGTGCCGTGACCCTGGTTCAGTACTCCTGCCGCTGGTACCCCACTGACCCATCGAACACGCCGTCGCTGCTCTGCTGGTAGGACCTGGTTCCTCCTGGACTCTCCAGAGCGTCTCCAGCACTATAGGAGCTGTACGGCACGCTGCCGGCGTCCTGGCTGGGGTCGGTGTAGTCCTGCGAGAACAGAGCCGAATCCGCACCCAGCTTATATCTCTGAAGCGCTAGGAAGGCCTGAGCGGCCTGGATGATGCAGGTTCGGATGAAGGAGGATTTTAACAAGGAAATGATGGATTAGGGTTCAATGAAGGGTTAAAAAAAGACAATGTGGGGAAGGATGAGGTTGTGAAGGATAGAAAGAAAACATGAAGAAAAGAGAGAAAGATCAGATTCAGTTTGATTAATCAGAAAACAGAAGATCGACAGGTTCCAGTAACAACATGATCATCAACACACATCAACATTATTTCATTCTTTAATGAGCTTCTGAGATTAATTCATTCCTTGAGATGACCGCTGAGGCTGGAGTCTCACACACAAACTCCAAGGGAACCTGTTTATTCATGTGTGAGTGTGTGTGTGTGTGTGTGTGAGGTCAGGGCTGGGTAAAGAGTTCCTCATACTCCTCTTCAAAACACACTCGTTTGAGTCTCTCCAGAGAGACCAGTGTAAGAGCTCCCTGAAACACACGCCAACACACCTGAAATCATCAACACAGCTCCAGCACAAACTGATGAGTTTAACTACTGCTGCTACAGACCCAGGTGAAGATGGAGAAGAAGGAGAAGGTGATGGCGGCCCGCGCCGCGTCTCCACCCGACTGCAGCGGGTTGTCCTCCGCTTTCGACACCTGCCACTGATTGGCCAAGAAACAAAAGCCCACGAACCAAACGAAGGACCAGAACGCTGCAACAGACAGACATGGACACACACAGAGACGGTAAGAGACTGAGGACACACCACACTCACTGGAAAATAATTAGTTTACAAGAAAACCCTGCTTCTTTTATTCTACTTAAATGCCATGTTTAATTTAATGCACTACTTACCGTTTTTTCTTTGAAGTATTTTTGTTTATTCTGTAAGTGTATATTCAGTTTTTGTGTATATGCACATAATTATTTGCTAATAATCTGTAATAATTATTGTGGTTTACTGTGTAAACTGTATTCTCAGCTAATGTTCTCACAATTCTATAAATGTTAGGACAAATTGTTCTTAAAGAAATCTGTATGGAACATTCTTCTTGACATAAAGCACATTATTTTTTAAATACTGTACATTATTGTAGATCATCTATGCTGATCTGTGTGACCCTGTCTCTCTCTCTCTTTCTCAACACACACACACACACACACATACAATGCACAAAACTCCACATTTGAACAGTCACCTGCAAATACTCAAACTAATAAGAAAACACACTTCCAGTAGCTGATTCAGGAGCACCAGATTGTCAGATTGGACATTTCAAAACAATGTTCCCATAATGTTTTCTATAACCTAAGCTTGTGGCCTGGGATAGTTCTCTGACTTGAACAAACATAATAATACACGTCATGTGTGAGGATCTACCTGAGGTTCCCACGTCGGCCAGCACAGCTTTCTTGCGGTCCTTGACGCTGCTGATCTGAGGGAAATATGCGTCTAAAGCCAGGAAGGCCATGCAGCAGAGGAAGGCCAGCGAGCCCATGCTGACCGCGTAGTTACAGGCGTTCTGGTTCCGGTTAAAGATGCAGAACTGCTCGACCTCATCAGGCCTGTTGATGTAGCCCTCGTTAACGACACAGCCGAAGATCACCAACGAGAAGAACTGAGGAGAGCAGAACACACAGATCACACGCTCTTCCAACGAGCGAAACAGGAGTCATCCGCCACCATTGACTTCTGACAGCTACAGGACGTTGTTTTCTACGAACGCTGAAGTCAAAATAGAACATTGGATTTCTTGTGGAATGAGTTTTGTAATGGACCAGCTCTTGGCACCTGATCATAATGTGTTGTGGTTTTAATATAAAAGAAAATTAGAACCAGTTTAAAGCAAATGAAAGGAGGAAACTAACGGTTTGTCCTCTTCAGCCGAACGAGTCATAAACAGAAACTCACAGGTGTTAAAGACCAAGCAGAAACACGCCGAAGTTCCTTTTTCTCTCTTCAACAAACCAAGCGTGCTGAGCGTCCATGGTGTGAATCTCACTGCGGTCAGATGCTGTGAACTAGCCACCAATTACTGGAGTAAAAAGCAAGCAGCACTTCTGTGTGATGAAGCTCTCGTACAATACACAAAAATGTAATATTGAATATCATCTAGTCTGTGTTTTTTTGCTTGGCCACGGTATAACCAGTGATTAGTCTCTGAATGAATCAATGCTTTTGGATGAATCTGTTGAATCAGTGATTCAGTGACTCGATCATAAAGAATCGTCCAGTGTGATGAGATGAGATGAGCAGAAGAACAGAGATATTTATAGACACTGGGACTCTGTTCTGGCAGGAATGGAAAACAACAACAAACACAAGCATAAACCATACTCACTGAATGTGTTCTGCACTTAAAAATATACTGATCAGATTAATCAAGAACAATCTGACCTCTGTCACTTTATTGAAATGGTGATCAATATGCATCTGATTCAATAGTCATAGCATTTTAATCTCATAACTAGTGTTACAATTACGCCTGGCGTCAAAGTTATGATGAAAACAGCTGTATTCACTCAGGACCCATACAGAAACCATGCAGCTTCACAGTAATAAACGGAAAAATAATCAGAATCGTGCAAACTACAACAAATATGAAACAAATTTAAATGTGTCCAAAAGACAACAATCAGCTCAAAACACACAAACAAAAAACATAAATGAAAAGACAGTACCATCTTTCTTAAAATGTTTCTTTCATGATCACTTTAGAATATTCTAAAATATCACTTTATTCTGCTAAACACGTGCAGAATAAATTCTCTTGAAGAAGGGCAATCTTTATGACTGAATAACTCAAATCTGACCACATCTGAACCCGAACGGACAGGATTTGGACACTGGATACAGGTTTGCGTGTGTGTGTGTGTGTGTGTGCGTTTGTAATGTATGCGTCTGCACACGCGCGCACACAGACAGACACACGCGCGCGCGCTATAATGTAGTTTCCACTGACCATGGCATGTTGTTGAGCTAATTCTGTTTTCTAATATCTGAAGCCCCACAAAACATTGTCTCACCCCTGATTAATAGCACTTGATTGCATGAGTATGCATTTCAATCAGAAGCACCGTGTCCGGCGCGTCTCTCGCAGCATCAGACGCTGTTTGCTCCTCATGATAACGGTACGTACCCAGGACACGATCCGGAGGCCGGTGTGCGGCTGCTGGATGAACGTGAGCGGCTCGAAAGATCCACCGGCTCTGCCCGCGCCGTACGCGCCCCGCTCCATCCCGTCCATCATCCCTCTGCGCGCTCTGGTGAGGAGGAGAGACCGTCGGGAGCGCGCGGTGGCGTGTGAGGCGCGTGCCCGTGGGGTTGGAGATTCAGATTTTTTTCAATTCTTCGATTTTAATTCCAAGTAGAATTACAAATTGATGGATTTATATATTTATTAATGTATATTTTAATTAATTTAGTTCTTATTTTATTTTAAAGTTAATTTTTACACTGTAAAATTATATTTGAACCTGTGAATAAAAAAAAATATTTGAAATCTATTATTATTCTGAAATTATTTCATTTGTGTTGCCTCAAAGTTTCAAGGTTAATTATGTATTGCTTGGCCTTACTTTATAAATGTCTGAAATTTACAGTCGTGGCCAAAAATATCGGCACCCTTGGTAAATATGATCAAAGAAGGCTGTGAAAGTTAATCTGCATTGTTTATCCTTTTGATCTTTTATTAAAAAATTCACAAAAATGTATCCTTTCATTGGATAAAAATAATTTAAAACGGGGGGAATACCATTATGAAATATAGGTTTTTCTCAAATACTCGTTGGACACATTATTGCCCCCCCCATATCTCTGAAGTATATTCCCATTCATATTCTCAACTTCGAGCACTCCAGCATGATTAAACATGAAATTATCCAGCCGTTGCAATATAAAGAGGAGGGAAAACAAAGCCCAAAATGCCCTTAATCATCCATCACAATGAGAAAAACCAAAGAATATATTTCTGATGTGCAGCAAAAGATAATTGAGCTTCACTAATTGGGGAAGTGGCTTTAACAAAAGAACTAGAGGAGTGAAAATTCCCATTTCCACCATCAGGACAATAATTAAGAATTTCTAGTCAACAGAAAACATTACAAAACTGCCTGGAAGAGGACGTGCATCTATATCAGCCTAATGTGCGTTGAGGAAGAGAGTTTGAGTAGATAAAGACTCTTCAAGGGTCGCAGCTGGAGAATTGCAGAAAATAGTCGAGTTTCGGGTTCAGAAAACCTTAAAAGAAATGTCAAACAGGACCTACATCACCACATGTTGTTAGGGAGGGTTTCAAGAAAAACTCTCCAAGCTCATCCTAAAACAAACTAAAGCATATTCAGTTATCAGACACGACTGGAACTTTAAATGGGACTGGCTTTTTAGCAGCAAACACTCAAGATGGGTTTGGTGAACACAGAGATAAAAAGTACCCCATATGTACAATGAAATACACTGCAGTATTTCTAATGTGGTGGGCCTATATTTCTGCTGGAGGTCCTGGACATCTTGTTTAGACACAGGGCATCATGGATTCTACCAAATACCAACAGATAAAAAATCAGTAAGTGACTGACTCTGTTACAAATCTTATAATGGACCATGTTTGGATCTTCCAACCAGACAGTAATCCAAACACAAACCTCAAAAATAACACCGAAATGGGTCACTGAGCTCAAACCAAGCTTCTGCTATAGCCATTCAGTCCTCTGACCTGAACCCTACGGATCATGAGAGGAGTGAACTGAAGAGAAGATGGGAATCTGAATCATCTAAATGATCTTTGGCCAGTGAGAATTAGAGAAAAACATTTATTTCATAATGATATATCCCCCCATTTTAAATTATTATTATCCAATGAAAGGATTTTTCATTTTTGTGATTATTTTTTTTTTAAATAAAAGATTAACAAAGCAGATACATTTTCACAGCCTACTTTGATCATATTTACCAAGGGTGCCAATATTTTCTAAAATCGCTTATACAAAACTTTTTTCAGTTTATTTTTTTTTGTACTGTAGTCAAGTCACTTTTATTTATATAGCGCTTTAAACTAAAAAGATTGTGTCAAAGCAACGGAACAATATTAATTAGAAAAACAGTGTGTCAATAATGCAAAATGACATTTAAAAGCAGTTCATCAATTCAGAGATGTTAGATGACCCCAACTAAGCCAGAAGCGACAGCAGCAAGGAACCAAAACTCCATCGGTGACAGAATAGAGAAAAAACCTGTAGTAAAATCACAGTTGAGTGCATAAACTGCATTTATTTGGATTAAATCAGTTTCTGTGCGACTCATAGCCATCCATTGAGCTCTTTAATCTTTTAATTAAACTCCTGCTAAATAACAGCGGTTTAAACTCATCACTCAGTGGAATCTGAATCTTCTATAAAAGATTATATGAGAGAATAAAGTTATTTTTAACTGTATGTGTGAAGCATGGCCTCTAGTGGTGGGTTTCAAAACAGTCACGTTAATGTCATTGAGGTGTGTCTACCGCGTCACACCGTTCAGCCAATCACAGTCATAGATAAGTATAGGTAGATTCCACATTCAGTCCGCCATCTTGGAACGGTCAATGTGTCGACATTCATGATAAAAATCAATGAGTTTCAACATTCCAACATTGAGTAGTCTCTGGATGATCCTAAGGAAATTTGATAAAACTTTCACAGGAAAGAATGTGTTGGTTTGTGTTTTTAATAAGTATTAACTAAACAATACAGTTTTTTAAACCATAGTACCTTTTGATTATCATCTTATCTAACGTCTTCATCTTGAGTTAAGCAGAACCGTCTGCTGAAGTCTAGGCCTTTCACACCACATTAATTTACAGAACTAAAGTACTGATACGATTTGCGCGAATTATCTCCCAGGGTTGCGTTCGCACCAGAGTATGTGAAACACACAAAGCGTTTAATATTCAACTCCAGCTTCACTCTGGGTTTACCATCAATTGTTTTTCACTCCATAAAAAAAAAAAGTCCCTAATTTTTTTTTTTTTTTTTTATTATTACAAACTTCTGCGCAGAAGATGCATTCAGTGAAAAATAAATACACAATACTAGGAGACAAAACATCAGCATGCTTTATTGGAACGGTAGCTAACCAAACGAAAAAAAAAATAAAATAAAATAAAACACAGGCTATTATTGCCTTCTTTTAAACAAACTTTTTGGTTGTACAGTCCTAGACTTTTAATCATCAAATTTATATCTCCAATGCTGCGTTCACTTTCAGAAAAACGAGCTTTTGCAGAGTGTCAGGTGTGGAGCGCATGCGATTAGTGTTGGACATCAGGCCAGCAATAGAAAACACCCGCTCCAAGCTGGCCGAGCCGCTGGGGATGCTGAAGATACGTCTTGCAACGTGTGAAAGTCGGGGCAGCATAACAGAGTTGTCCTTCCAGAAGCGAAGAACATCAACGTCGGGGTTCATTCTTGGCATTGCGAGGTACTGTTCGATTTCTCCTTTTACATCTAGTGCTGCAGATGAAACGGTGGCAGTTGCGTAGGACTGGAACATTGACTTGGCTTTCTTTGAGGGAGACGGCTCAGGGTCAGCGACAACGAGAGGAAATGTTTCTTTTTTATTCACGCTGCAGAGAAGTTGTGTTTGATGAACTAACAACTCCCTGATCTCCATCTGTTTGCCTTGAACCTACAAGAACAAAACAATGTTACTCTACACGATCAATGTACCTTTTTAAATTATTTATCATCATCAGGGAATTTTTTTATTTATTTAGTCAATGTTGTATTATTTTTGTTGATTGTTAATACACTTATTATAATAAAACCATGGTTAATTTGCGAATGTGGCTTTGTGTAGTGAATTCCTTGCCTTTTCATCTCTTGCAATCCACTCGTTCTTAAAGCGAGGGTCTAACAACGCAGCCAGAACAACGTGGGTGTCGTCATAAAACCTTTTATAACGATTCGAAAAGTTCTCTGCTAGAGTTTCTGCGAATGCAGCTACTTCCAGTGGACTGGAGACATCAGCCATCATTCGGCGTATTTCTGCGACTGCCGGCAGGATCATCCCCAGGTTTCCCAGTTCCTTTTGTAAACTGTCTGTGAGTTCAGCAAATGGTGTGAGTACTTTCACCAAGCCTTGAAGCATGAGAACATCGTTGCATGTGATTCTGACATCGTCTGGGATCGATGTCAGCCTGTTTTGCCACAGTGCATCACTCTCAAACATTTTCAGCACCGACTCAATCATCCGCAGCTGGCTGTTCCATCTGGTTGCACATGCAGTCGTGGGAGGAACAGCTAATTTGTCGATTTCATCGGTGTTTAGCGTGCTTTTCCTGACTGTTTTGACTACTTTTCCAATCTTGTTGATTACTGATTTGACTGCGCCATGCTTTGCAATTGCGTCTTTTATAGCCAGCTGCAGTAAGTGAATGGGACATCTCAGGTGAAGATTGGTTTCTGTGATGTAGTACTGTATCATCACGTTCAGCTGATTGGCCAGCTGGTCTGCATGGAGCTGAGAGAGAGCATCATCTGGAGCATCAATCTCAACTTCCGTCTCCTCGACCTTGACATCTCGGTCCAGCACATCCCCAAACTCACTGAAGCCAGGCAGATTGAAGGCTTTGACCATATTGCTGGCACTATCAGTAACTACTCTGATCACACCATGCTGGACGTTCCAGCGTCTCAGGACCTCCTCGTATTTTTCATAAATGTGCTTCGCTGTGTGGTGTCCCTGGATGTGTTCACAGCTCAGGAGAACAGTGTGGCATTTAAAGTTTTCATCAATAAAACTGGCCACGATACCCAGAAAACTGTGACCCCGTCGGCTTGTCCAAATATCAATGGCCACTGAGAGTCCATTGCAGTGCTTCAGCAGAGCGCTCATCTTATTCTCCAACTCGATCAAGGCGTGTGGCATGAGTGTGTCCCGGATTGTGTTGTTGCACGGCGGGGTGTAGCCAGGCTGTGCAATCTGTGCAAAATAACGCATCCCTTCTCTTTCCCCTTTGGTGAGAGGCTCATAGTCCATGTAGATCATTTTAAAGAAGGCCTGGTCAAGTTCAGTCTTCCTTTCCTGTGATATATTCATTTTTGGCATTCGTTGTGGAAAGGGGCTTTTAAAGCTACTGCTCTCTGCCTCCTTACACACTTTCTGTGCTTCATCTTCTGCAAACATATTTAAATGGCACATTAATAACGGTGCTAAAATATTATTCAATTCATGCAATTTGAATTAAATTTAATTCGGGGCATTCCAGGTTAGATTAACAGTAATTTCTACCTATAATATTTAGAGAGACAAAGAAATGTTTTATACCAACCTTTAGATTTGCTTTCCAAGTGTGAGTGGAACACTTTAAAGTGTTTTCTGGACACATGTCTTTTAAGATTCCAGCATGACCCTTTGGTCGTTGCGATCACATCCCCGCACTCACCTTCTGCTTGGTCGTCGTGATCATTACCATGTAAGATACATCTGTATCTCTGTTCACTCTCTTTAATGAAGTATTTGAGAAATTCCATCGCAGACCACGTGCTCGTGATAGTTTAGTGTTCTCGGAGCGAGAGAACAATCCTCTGCTAGCTCCAGAAGCATCCGGCCGCTCCGCTCCTCGCTACTCTCCCGCTCACATACTCTGCGCACCGACCGTGTGTACTAGGAAGTGACGTAAACTACTCATTTGTGCGCGGCATTAAACAACATTAACAAAGAATAATAACGTAAACAACAACAGATGAAGAGCGCTGTGCTCTTGGTTTAAAAGAAGCGTTTTAAATGATGGTGGGGGAGGGCGTTTTCGAACGCGTCTAGCCAATCAGTGTCTAGTTACGTCACGGTTAGTACCAGTTGAGCTGTACAATGAAAAGGTTCCTGCGGTGCGAAAACGCCCAAAAGTGGGTTGTTCCACAATTAGTTCTGGTACTTTGGAAAGCTTCCAGCGGTGCGAAATGCCCTTATTGCAGATATAGACATTCATACAGTCGTATAAGTAACTAAGGTTGCTTGCAGACACACTCGTTCTGCAGTGTTCACGGACCGGCTTTGACCGTTTCAACATGGCGGACGGCAGCTGCCGCTATCACAGCTGTATCGAGACGCTTCTGTGGCCGTAGTGTAGCGTTTGGACCAATAGAAGCGCTTTATTTCAGTTGCTGAGCAACGCTTTAGGCTCAGGTCGCCGTGGCCGAAGGAAGATAATCAACACATTCAGCTTGATCTGAAATCAGTTCAGAGAGAGAGAGAGAGAGAGAGTGTGTTTGTGTGTGTTTCTCAAATCAAATTCAAGGTGCTTTATTGGCATGACACTTGTGTTACAGTATTGCCAAAGCATTTTAGATGTGTACAATACACTACAGAATATGATTACACCATCAAAGTAAAAAAGGAGACAAAAATGAGAAATAAGAGAAAACAAATGAATAAATACAATTAAATAAAAATAACAACAGCAGACATTATTTCTAATATAATAATAATTACAAATATAGCTGCAAGCAGCGATTACCGGGGTTCAAGCACATTAAGGCCTTTGAGGTGGTAGGGTGTAGACCAATTTAAATCTATGGCTGACAGTAAAACACATCCAGAATGGAGAACACAGAAACACAGACACTGAAATTAAATGATTTAAGTAGTATATTAATACTCAATAAGCATGCTCACACATAATCAATCCCGGGACGTGTTTGCTTTCACACAGAAGGTTAGTGGTTACTAGTGGTTATATGTTGCAATTTCTCATAACACTGTGTTTTTAACCTTTATAGCTTTAATAGTGTTCTTTTTTTTTTTTTTTTTTTTTACTGAATCTCTCTTAAATTTTACATGCTTGTTTAGAATGAAATTATGCATAATTTTACACAGTTTTGAGAGAAGTGGTGGGCTTTCTTTTATGATTCATAGACCTTTGGGTACACTATGTAAAGAGCATTTGGTAAATGACCGGTTTATAGTTGTCCAAATGCAAATGTTCACATTTTTTTATTTATTTTATTTTTTATAATTATCGACCTAGAGAATAGTACAGCACTGATTTTTCTTGATTTTGAGTTAAAAACTGAGGTCTAGTTCACTAAAGTAGGTTTTATAAATAATCCAAAATACTTAAAGAACAGTTTGATTGACAGCAGTGATCCTAGAGGCAAAATTGTTCAGAATAAGGACATCTATGATTTGATATGCAGGTATAGTGTTTGAATGAATATATGAACATTGTATTGCAATTTGAGGTCATTTATTATAGAAATATTATGTTTTTGAAGACCTTTTTAACAGTTATAGCGCCACTTATGGTCCGTTGATGATGATAGGCATATTTTGTAAATCTGTGAAACTACACGTGATTATAGAGTCAAAAAAACTTGTAAGCGCCATCTAGTGGCCGATTTCTTTCAAAATTATTACAGACCTTTAGGGCCATGAGTTGAACATGGCCACCAAGTTTCATTCTGATCAACCTCCGTAAACCATAATAAGTGCTTAAACTTGTTTGGCCAATGGCGGCAATGTTTTTTGAGATATGCAAATGCCCTCATAGACAGTTGTGTCACTTTGGACCAACACACTGCATACCAATTTTCAAGCGGATCGGACCAATGGTTGCTTAGTTATAGCTGAATTTATGTTTTTTTTTCTGTGTTTTAGTGCCCCAAGTGGCAGAGCTATGCAATTTATTTTTCATTTGACCAAAGATTGCGCTCCTACATAAGTGTACCGAGTTCGGTGAAGATATCTCATTCCGTTCAAAAGCTATACTTCAATTAACATTTGGCTAACGTCAGCATAGATGCTTTTTGGCATATTGTTTCATGCAAAAATCTAAATTGCAACTTTTTTTGATCATTATTGCTATTCAATGTACACAGAATATTTCCGTAGTGGTTTGGTTCCGATCGCGTGAAAAACCCGATTTTGTGTTTTACAGAGACACGAACCTCACAGAACCCATCACTGATTATACTCACCGATGCTTGTGCTGCATACTGATGTCACTTCCTGGAGGATGATGTCATCGAAGAGCTGGCAGTGATCGTGAGGTCAGTGTGTGATCAGGAGTGCTGCTGGGGAATGAGAGTGAGCTGTGGTCCAGGAGGGAGGTGGACACCGACGCCGCTCAGTCATGGCTCACGGGCATCTTCATCATCATCATCACCATCATCATCATCTTCATCATCATCATCATTGTCACCACTGTCTGTCTCTGTCTGCACAGCTGCACGTGTGAACTGAAGCTCTCTCTCTCTCTCTGTGTGTGTGTGTGTGTGTGTGTTGGTCTTGCAGAAGGAGATCGGTCAGTATGAAGCTCTGCTCCTGACTCTGGCTTGAGCATTTCACTCGTTCTATCAGGATCAGATCCAGATCATCCAGAGTCTGGTTTAAACCCACTCTGTTCTCTGTGGTCTGATCTCAATGAAATAAAACTCCTTCCTAAATCTCTCTCTAAACATGCTCCGTGTTTGTCTGTGTGTTACAGTTCATGTGATAAATGAGTCTTGAGTTAGTCATTTTAGTTTTAAGATAGTAATCTCATGATACAACATGTTACAGAATTAGGTTCTGTATAAATACATTATAAAGGTGTTGTAGGTCACTCGTGTACAGACTTGAGTGGAGTAAAACACAAACCACAAACTGCTGACAGCAAAACAGTTGTTTGTTTTGAGAGAATTATCACACTCAATCTTACACACACACACACACACACACACACACACACACACACACACACACACACACACACACACACACACACACACACACACACACACACACACTCACACACACACACACACACACACACACACATACACACACACACACACTCACACACACACACACACACACACTCTGTGCTCAGCTGACGGTCAGCAGAGGGTGTGAGAGTTCGACCACAGTGTCCATCTTCATCCTAAAGCAGATCTGAGTCTGTGATGCGGCTGACAGACTGTCCTGAGGAGGTTTGTTGGTCTCATCTGGTCTAGTCTAGCACCGTAAGAGTTTTTTTAGGATTGTTTGAATGAACACATGCAAAGGAGTTGACATGAATCCAGCTCTTATTATCCATGATGATTTTATTGACTTCTGATTTGCTCTTTTTTATTTTTATGTCTTCTTCTTGAATCAAGAAGTCTATGTGTGGTTTATTAACAGATGTTCATATATTCATGTATGTATCTTTTCATATATATATATTTATACTACCAGTCAAAAGTTTGAGATCAGAGAGACTTGTAATGTTTTTTTAAAGAAGTCTCTTCTGCTCTTCTGCTGTATTTATTTGATCAAAAATACAGAAAAAAAACAGTAATCTTGCGAAATGTTATTACAATATAAAATAATGGTTTCTATGTTAATGTCCTTTAAAATATAATTTATTTCAGTGATGCAAAGCTGAATTTCCATCATCATTACTCCAGTCTTCAGTGTCACATTATCGTCAGAAATCATTCTAATTTGCTGATTTAGTATTAGAATGATCAATGTTCAAATAAACACAGGCTTGTTCAGCAGAATAAACTCCTGTAAAAGACATTAAAAATCGTTTTGATCCCAAACTTTTGACTGGCAGTGTATATATAGTCATGTATCTTTAATACGTTTATTATGACATATAAATCGCAGCCGGTTTTTGGGATTGTTTTCCCTGGGTTCACAGCAGCCACGGAGGTTCACAGTATTTATGTGCAACGAAATGAATCGAACATGAAGAAAAGAGATTTCAAGAGCTTTCAGTCCAAACGCCGTCGTCATCAGCTCTGATTCATCATAAGGTTGAAAACTTGTTAGTTTATGGAAGATAAGAAAATCATGCAATTCATTTTTCTTTTTTGGACTTCAACATGTAAACTCTTCGTCATTAGTGTTAGAAATCAGTCTGTCTGTGGCTGGCGTGATTCTCCTCCTCACCTGCAGGGGGCGATGTGTCTCATACAGGTGTGGTGCGCCGGTTGGCATCCTTCGAGTCTTTCTGGATGCAGTTGTGCACCTGGAGGAAGTCCGGCTCTCTGTCGGAGTTGTACATCGGTGGAGACCCGTGTGGAGTCTTGAGCGTGTCTCCGCCGCGGCCGAGAGTGTACATGGAGATATCGGTGGAGGGCAGCGCTCCGAAGGCCTTCAGTCCCACGGGAGAAGCGTCACGTGAGTGTGAGGGCTCGGTGGAGCGGCTGGAGGAGCACGAGCGGCGCCGGTAACGGTAGCGGTAGCTGGGGATTCTGGTGATGGCGGATCCCTGCAGATAGTCTCCTCCTCCACTGGTCCGAGCGCGAGCCACACGTAACTCCCGGTGCCGGTCGATGAACATGTGGACGGCCAGGACACCCACCATCTCCGCCATGATGAAGGACAGCGCGCTGAAGTAAAAGCTCCAGCCGTACGAGTAGCTGTTCTTCTTCGAGTCGCTCTTGGACGGGTCGCCCGCGTTGGCTGATATGTACACGATTATCCCGATGATGTTACTCAGACCTGAGGATCCACACAAACACACACAGAACATCAATCACAGATAATGTTGAAAATACCAGTCAACTGACTAAGGCAAACCTTCATAAATCATAAATGCTACTGCCATAAATTTTGCATCTGGGCAGAGAAACTCCTACAAATGCATAATAGGATCAGCTGCAAAAACCACTATGTGCAGGGCCTGGCTGCATGAAAGCCCTTAAGATAAGAAATCCCTTCATTATAAGGTTAAGGGAACCTTTAGTGAAACTTGGGTTGCAAGAAAAACACTAAACGGTCAACTTAAGGAACCTTTGCTGTCACTAAGTGTTCCCTTAAGTGTTGCTACAAAGTCCTTAGTAAATGTTTCACTTTGATAAATTTAAGGGACCAAAACAGCTCACTTAAGCTGCACTGGAGCCATCTGTTAGTAAATCTGGGTCTTACTGTTTTAAGCCTCTAGCAAGGTATCAGAGTTACTAGAAAGCTACAAGGCAGATGAGTTTTTATCAAGGTTGGAGCAAAACTGCAGGACTCTGGCTCTCCAGGACCCCCAATCTGAACAACTTGTGTTCCAAATTTGAAGTTGATATCTCCAAAATTGAGCTTTCAGTAAGGTTTTATTTGGGTGTAGTACAAAACGTTTCCACTAGATGAAATTCGCTTCCCGTTCGTTTCCACATTTTTGGAACAGTACAAGTGTTAATATTTTTTCTAGGATCGTTGAACATTTTTCAAATCACAATGTCTTGTATAAACAGGTTAAGTACACACTGGAAAAGGAGATCAGAGTGGCAAAGAGGAATTATTCTGGAAAAAATAAGGACTCAGTTCACTTCCAACGACTCAGCATCAGTGTGGAAAAGTCTGAAAGAGATCACCAACTACAAGACACTATCCCCCAGCACCGTGGAGAATCAACGACTGGCAGATGATCTGAAACGTTATACTGCAGGTTTGAAAGAAGAACACCCATCACCAGCACTGAACGCCTCTCCAAACATCCATTCACACCACTAGCAACTCCGGCAACCCATTCTGAACACCTCTCCAATCAAGCGCTCTCACCATTCACATCTCCTGCATCCCCACTCTCCCCCACACCTGCAATTCAGATAAGCGAGGATGAAGAGAAAAGGAAAACAGCACCAGGCCCAGATTGTGTTACACCAGCCCGTCTGAAATCCTGTGCTGACCAGCTGGCCCCCATCTTCACACAGATCTTCAACAGATCACTGGAGCTGTGTGAAGTCCCTTCATGCTTCAAACGTTCCACCATCATCCCCATCCCAAAGAAATCCAAAATTACAGGACTAAATGACTACAGGCCTGTGGCTCTTACGTCTGTGGTCATGAAGTCATTTGAGAAACTGGTGCTGACCCACCTGAAGGACATCACTGGGCCCTTGCTGGATCCTCTTCAGTTTGGCTACAGAGCAAACAGGTCTGTGGACGATGCAGTAAACATTGGACTGCATTATGTTCTGCAACACCTAGACAGACCGGGGACTTATGTGAGGATCCTGTTTGTGGACTTCAGCTCTGCCTTCAACACGATCATCCCCAACCTCCTCCTGCCCAAACTAAATCAGCTCTCCGTGCTCACCTCCATCTGTCAGTGGATCAACAGCTTCCTGACAGACAGGCAGCAGCTAGTGAGGCTGGGAAAATATACATCCAGCACCCGTACAATCAGCACCGGAGCTCCCCAGGGCTGTGTTCTCTCCCCACTGCTCTTCTCCCTGTACACCAACCATTGCACATCTAAGGACCCCTCTGTCAAGCTCCTGAAGTTTGCAGATGACACCACACTCATCGGCCTCATTCAGGACGGTGACGAGTCTGCTTACAGACATGAGGTAAAAGAGCTGGCTGTCTGGTGCACTCTCAACAACCTGGAGCTGAACACGCTCAAAACAGTGGAGATGATCGTGGACTTGAGGAGAAACCCCCCTGCACTCCCCCCACTCACCATCACGAACAGCACAGTGACTGCAGTGGAGTCATTCAGGTTCCTGGGAACCACCATCTCTCAGGACCTGAAGTGGGACATTCACATTGACTCCATCGTAAAAAAGGCCCAGCAGAGGTTGTACTTTCTCCGCCAGCTGAGGAAGTTTAACCTGCCACAGGAGCTGCTGAAACAGTTCTACTCCACCATCATTGAATCCATCCTCTCCAGAGTCTCAGAAGACTACAGAGGGTAGTCCGGACTGCTGAGAGAATCATTGGTACAACCCTCCCATCCATTCAAGAACTGTACTTATCCAAAGTGAGCAAAAGGGGCCAGTTAAATCACTCTGGACCCCTCACATCCAGCACACTCCCTGTTTGAACTGTGTCCATCTGGTCGACGCTACAGAGCACTGAGCACTAGAACAACCAGACACAGGAACAGTTTCTTCCCTCAGGCAATCCATCTCATGAACACTTGATAATAACTGTGGAACACACTACACTATTACTTATTATTTATCACACATACACTTATTTATCTAACACACATACATTTTTGCACATAATATCCCTGTACTTACATAACTGCTTTTTGTAATATACCTGCCATTCAATTGTCAATTTGTATATTGTCATTCCATACCTACTTATTTTTTTTTTATTCTTTTTTTACGTGTTTTTTGTTCTGTCGCTGTCATTCTGTTGCACTCTGGAGCTTCTATCACGAAAAAAAATTCCTCGTATGTGTAAACATACCTGGCAATGAAGCTCATTCTAAATCTGATTTTCGATGATTTGTTTTTGTGTTCGTATAGCAAGTGCCAAACCAAAACGTAAAGTTTTCCTGCTCCAAAATGACGGAAATAGCACTAGAGGGTTAACAAATGTTTTCCACTTTCACTGTAATGTGTACAGTTTAGGTCTCTGAGTTGAAATCTCAGAAAATCATAGCGTTAACTTATTTTTTCTCAAAGCTGAACGAACATATACAGAAGAACACACTGAGCTGTTAGCAGCGCGACTGAAGCCGAATGGAATCGAGTGAATAAGCTGTGATACACACTGGTGAAGCTCACTCACCTGCGGATACGAAGAAGATTCCTGCGCTGAGGATGATGTTGTGTCGAGACTTGTAGAATTCGCTGGCGGCGACACAGAGACCCCCCATGAACAGCAGGATGACACTGAGGATGGGGAAAATACTGGAGGCGCGAACCGCACCTGAAGCACACACACATGCAGTCATGAGACGCAGGACTTCTGAGCCTAGGAAGCCCATTCACCCAATCAGATTACAGCTTGATGTGGGCGTGTCTCCTGACATCACTGTGTTCGAGTCCTCAGGACAGGAAATCAGAACATTCAGGGTTACTGTCCTTAACTAAAACCACAACTATTAAAAATATTTTGTTAATGGAAATATTGCTGAAATATAAGAATATCTGGTGAAAATTATAAATGTTACCTTGACAAATACCTGTAATAAGTTTAAATTAACTATAAATAAAATCTAAAACTGAATTAAAAGTAAAAGATGAAATACATTTCTATTCTAAAAATTTAACTAAAATAAAAAATGAAAAATAAAAATGTAATAATGAAACCTATTTCAACTGTAAATAAAAACTATGAGAGTATATAAATAATGGTAAAATAACACGTAAGGAATAAAACATGAACACCCAGACACACGCTGTGATTTAATTATGATCATTTACAAATGGTTTTCATTAATTTAAAGGATGAAATAAACACACACACACAACCTTCATCAGTGTACATGACTGACACACACACTCTTCTTTTCTCCTGTTCTCTTTTTGATTCATGATAATATTTGTCCTCCGTTTACTTCATCTGCCTCTCCTCAGCTCAGCTCCTTCATCCTTCTCCTCATCATCATCCTCATCATCATCATCACACTCATGACTGTCTGGATTATGTGTCCTAATTACGTGACTCTGACCTCTAATCAAGAGATGTATAGTGTGTTTGTGTGTGTGTGTGTGTGTGTGTCATAATGATCGATTGATTGGCTGATGACATCACAGCATGAGGTCATCACTTCCTGTCAGTCACATGACATCACTCAGTTCCTGCGATCCGTCTGGACTGAGCTTCAGTTCAGGAACACAGAAGTGATGAATATCTGACGAAACCTAATCAAAGTCATCTCCTCTTTATTCTTAAATGATAAACTGTGCAGTGTGTGCTTGATATAACACATGTGTGTGTCTTTCATGCAGCTGAATATTGTCTCTTTCATTCTGCATCAGTGAAGAGCGCAGGGCATTTCAGAGTTTTGACCCATATAAACTGCAGTGAAATATTTATAGAAATAAGTGACCTAATTAAAAACTTTAAAGAGCAGCAGCAGCTCTGAGCAGCAAACCATCAACCATCCTCTCTCCCTCTCTCTCTCAAACACACACACACACACACACACACACACACAGTGTTTGACTTACGCAGGAAGTACTCTGATGCATCGGCTTGATAATCGGCGTCTTCAGGAAAGTGATCGATGTGTTTACACATGCCTTTAAAGTTACCTGAGAGAGAAAGACAGAGATATTAGTGACAGACAGCAGGCAGTTGTTGAGTAATGACTTCTGTTTCTGCGAGTCTATGTTCAGAAAACATCATGTTTATCAGCTGAACTCAGTCAAAAACCAAACTAGCCATAATCTTCAGATCCACCAATCAGAAGAAAGAACTCAATAGTGACCTCATAAAGTGTTGTGGATGACGTCATCGAGTCTCTCTACACACTGTAGCAGCTTCAGTAAGATATTTTAGTAAAAGAAATGAAGACTTTTAATAATCAAGGACGGATTCAATTGTTCAAAAGTGTCAGTAAAGACATTCCTAATGTTACAAAATATTTATATCTCAAATAAATGATGTTCTTCTGAACCTTCTTTTCATTTGTGAATCCTGAAAAATTAAATGTATCATAGTTTCCACAAAAATATTGAGCAGCACAACTGTGTTCAACATTGATAATAATCAGAAATGTTTCTTGAGGAGTAAATCATCATATTATTCTGATTTCTGAAGATCATGTGACACTGAAGACTGGAAATCCAAACTTTCTGTGTGTGTGAAATGAATGGCTTTTTTTCTTATAGTCAGTAGAATTACTATTGTAAATGCTAGCTGTGCATGTGAGTGAGTGAATGTGTGTGTGTGTGTGTGTGTGTGTGTGTGTGTGTGTGTGTGTGTGTGAGTGAGTGAGTGAGTGCATGCATGTATGTGTGTGTGAGAGAGAGAGAGAGTGTGTGTGTGTGTGTGTGTGTCTCAGAGAACGGTGGAATAAGGGTAATCCTGTTAGACACACTCCTAATCACTGACACACACTCACGTGTGGTGAACAGTGAATTATGTAATGCAGTTATGCAACATATCTGCGTACAGCAGCAGAAGAGAGAGAGAGAGAGTCTGTACAGACAAACACAATCATCCTACAGGGAAGAGAGATCAGAGGTCAGAGGTCAGGGGTCAGCTGCAGGTTCAGAGCTCTCTAACCAACATCAGCACCAGAAACATCAGAAACAACACTCATCATTTAGGACTGGAGGGGCAATGATAAAGCTTGCCCGACCCACCTTTTGGGAAATAATATTTATAGATTTTTTAAATCTAACATAAAATACATATTTGTAATATTTGTAGTTTTAATATGTTTTTCTTGAATTGGTTTTAAGAGAAAGCAGAAGCCAAACAAATTCACAAGCCTCATTAGATTAGAATGATGTACCATGACTATCACACACACACACACACACACACACTTGCATTTGTGGTTTATGGGGACTCTCCATAGGAATAATGTTTTTATACTGTACAAACTGTATTTTCTATCGCCCTACATCTAAACATACTCCTTATAGAAAACTTTCTGTATTTTTACAATCTCAGAACAAAAATTATAAGCTTCTGTACCCATGGGCACCTCGGTGTAGGTGACACAAGTCCCCATGAGTTGGTATGTATTCAAGTCTCCACCAGTGTAGAAACACCTGTACACACACACACACACACACACACAGGCCCTGCATGTTACGCTGCAGAATGCCATCACCTTTCAGCAGGTGTGAAATGTTGCTGGAATCGTCTCAGTACCGTCTCCCTGTCCGTCTCTAATAAACACATCATCACCGGTCTCACCCTTCTGCCAGCCCAGATGAACGGTCTCACTTGGATAGATGGAGTGTAATAATTGTAAGAGAGTCACACACACACACACACACACACACACAGACTCTCTCTCCTCTGACACCAGCTCATTTTAATCTGCTCTCTCAGGAACCGAAATGTTTACAGACCCAGAAACCCAGAAGAGATCAAATGAAGAGCAGCACTAAATCCCACACATACGTGACTGTTCACGTGTGCAACAACATTCTGATATTAAGACTGCAACAACTGATCAATAAAATCAATGATCACAATATCTGATGGGAAGACATCATCCTACAGCTATAAGTAACACATTCCTGTGATTCAGATCATCAGATTGTTAAGAGGGAGATCCACTGTGCTAAAGGACTCAAATACTGAAGCATCCTTACAACATTCTGATGCAGAGCCACATTTATGTGTGTAGTTCATCATCTAATGATGTGTTTCCAGTATAATGTGTATATTTGTACAGTCTGATTCTGATCACAGTCTGCACACACTTCTGCTGATATCTTCATCCTTCCATCATCTATTCAGAAAAACGTTATGCTAACATTAAATATAAAATCCAGTCAACAGGAGAATACAGAGGATGTTGGTGAGGTCACAGAGGTCACCGCTGTCTGGACAGTGATATAACAGGCCATCAAACACGGCTGTCTCCTGATCCTGCTGGCCTCGGGACAGACCATTGATCCCCCCTCACAGAAACACTCATCAGGAAGTGTTACGCACAACAGAGCGTGAAAACTCAAAAAGGCGGATGAATTTGTGTGCACTTTCAGATCGACACTGGATCATGTTTCAGAGTATGTTTGTGTAATGATGTCCTGCATGTGAGTTTGAGGTTCATGTTAGGACAGGCTTCACCAAACAATGTGACATTTTTCTCACCCTCAGTTCATTCAAGATTAGGTTTGTTATAAAGTTTGTGTCTTCATCAGGTTTGTAGAAATGTAGCACTGCATCAGTGTCTCATCAATGGATGCTCTGCAGTGAATGGGTGCCATCAGAATGAGAGTCTGATAAAAACATCACAATAATCCACAGCACTCCAGTCCATCAGTGAACATCTGGAGAAGACAAAAGCTGTACAAAAACTAAAATACAAGTCTATAATCCATAACAACACTTCCTCCAGTGAAGAACTGCATCTCCTGTTGTCTCTCACAGATGGACTGGAGTGCTGTGGATTATTGGGATGTTTTTATCAGACTCTCATTCTGACGGCACCCATTCACTGCAGAGCATCCATTGATGACACACTGATGCAGTGCTACATTTCTACAAACTCTTCCTGATCTCAGATGAACTGAGGGTGGGCTCATATTTAGCAGATGTTTATTTATTGGGTCAACTATTCCTCTAACACAATCTTGCAGGCGTTCAGTCTACAGGGAAATAAAATTGATTTAATAGGGTCAGGGTCAGACGCTCGACAGCAAACGCTGGATCTGACCTGAACCAAACTAAATCAGAAACTCATTCATCCAGCGAGTCACAGTCGGCGGTCAATGGGGCTCAAACAGGAAGTACATCTCCAAGCTCGTTTGCATATGTGGACGTCAATGTGGACAGAATGTATGCTGTCGAAGAATCTTAATGCAGCTCTTCATGGTGATGATAAGAAGCATCATAAATCTAGCGCGGCTTTACTCTTAAAAATCAAAATCAGTGAAACCAAAGAAGAACTATTTCTGGTTCCCCAAAGAACCTATTAGTGATCCACTTTTTTTCTTCATGTGAAGAACATCTGGATCATCTAAAGAAACCATTTCCACTATAAAATACCTTAAATGCAATGGAAATGTATTGCACATCATAATCAAGGAACTATCATCCACGGGGACATTATTTTTAATATTCCAAGTTTTCTGGAAATAATGGCTTAAATTTGGACCTGTTCTTCATACAGAACTATCTGCTATGACTTGGAATTCAGTGCACGAGTCGTACGGACGATCACTATGAATTATGAAGAGCTGCATAAAGGTTCTTCAGAGC
This sequence comes from Carassius gibelio, assembly GCF_023724105.1. Lineage (NCBI taxonomy): Eukaryota > Metazoa > Chordata > Actinopteri > Cypriniformes > Cyprinidae > Carassius > Carassius gibelio. Next base: position 4,227,416 of record NC_068376.1, on the reverse strand, counting down.
TTCTCCGTTCAGACGAGGTTCTTCTCGGAGCTCCTACCTTCCAGACAGCAGGTCCTCCACAGCCCAGAATGGGTCATCACCTCCTCGTTCTTCTTGCCGGTCTCGTTCTCGTTACTAGTCTTTATTTTACAGACCCCGCGTGAGTAGAGCCAGTAGTCCGTCCCGACCGCGATGGTCATCAGACTGAAGGCGGCGAAGGCGCCCACCGTGGTCAGGAGCATCTGGACGCCGCGCTCAAACACACCCATGTTGCCGCATTCAACGAAAGGGGAGCCCCCTTTCCTCTTGATGTACAGGAAATAAATATTTGTAGATTTAAGAGGACAAAATAAGAAAAAACAGGGGCCCGAGAGACAGAGGGCCCTCGAGGGTTTCGTGAACTGGATTAGAAGTAAGACAAACGACAGGCCGCTTCTACCTGCACCTACATACTAATGTCTGATGATGATGATGTACTTGAGTGACACTCCAAATATTACATCAGAACAGAACATGGCAAAAGATAAACTCATCTTCACCCAATCTGGCCTGTTCTCGATCCGATCTTCAGATGAAGGCTCCTGGTGAAAGTCTGAATCCTTCACGTTCCCGAGCCCGAGCCCGCGCGCACGTGCATGAATCTAACAGACGAGTGATTAAACCGATCCGTTTGAATCAAAAACAGCTCGAGGTGAAAATCATTCAGGGCTGCGATGCGTCAATTAAATCAATCCATCCTGGCGATGAACAATAAAGAATTAAAAGAAAAGAAACATAAAATCACTCGCTTGCCTTTTTCCTAAAATTCTGGTCTCCAGTTTCCATAGGTGGCCTTTATTCCGTCGAATGAAGGAGGAAGAGCGCGAGCGGGCATCACGCGACGCGAATCCGGTCTGAAGACGCGACGCTCCACAGCAGCCCTGCGGTTCTCCCGTCCGCCGAACCGGTCACATCACACCCGGTGCCCGATCCGCAGCACACCCGCGCCATCAACCACATGCACAAGAGGAAAGAAGAAAAGACTAAAAACACAGGAATCAGACGAGCGCTGCTGCACGGAGCGGCTGATGGACGCACGCCGGAGGAACGCGAGCGTCGGTGTCGGGTTCCAGAGATGGAGGAGTCTGTCGGTCGGTCGGTCGGTCGGTCTGTCCGTGGGCCGCTTGTTGCTGCACGACGATCTCGATCCGTTTCACTCGGCCTCACAGTTCTTCAGGATTCCTCGAACAATTCCAGAACGATGCGGATGTTATTCCTCCAGATGCGCGAGGAACATCTGGAGCTGAAGGCCTAGAGAGTCTCATCTCAGTCTCAGATCTGACACTAGATCATATTTTAGGTTTCAATGAATTCAAACTATATCAACGCGCGAGGTTTGTAGGCGGTTACTGATATGTTGCAGTAGTGAGGATCACTGGAGGACTGATGGATGCTCTGCCGCTGGTGCTGAAGCTGGACGGATCCTGCTGTTACCAAGGCGACTGTCTCCCTCTTGCGATGGAGTCAACATTAGAGATGTGTGAGCATTACAGCAGCCAACCATTAACCGTGGTTTACATGTCGGCACGCGTAATGCTCGTGACAGCCGCGCTGTATCTCTGCTTCACTGCTCGGACCGTCTCCGTGAGGTCGGGAGGAGACAGAAGACATCAGTGCTTCAGAGCAGAGGACACACTTTACATTCAGGACGCGCGAGCAGCAGCCAGTGCGGCACAGAGAGCCAGAGATCAAGAAGATTTATGAATTTAGAATACAATGCAGTGACGTCACGCGCAAGCCGGCCCGTGATTGGCTGCGGCTCTGGCTGATGGCGCT